>NW_007258960.1:414103-461136 GCF_000164805.1 Carlito syrichta | reverse complement strand
TCTCGCCAAGTTGCCCAGGCAGGTCTCGAACCCATGGTCTCAGGCAGTCCACTCACCTCAACCTCCTAAAGGTGCAGGATTACAGGCTGAGCCACCGAACCCAGCTAAAAAATGTTTTTCAAAAAAGAAGTCTTGGCCAGGCTTGGTGGTTCAGCCTGTAATCCCAGTACTTTGGGAGGCCAAGGCAAGTGGATTGCCTGAGCCCGCGGGTGCAAGACCAGCCTGGGCAACTTGGAGAGACCTCGTCTCTGCAATAAATCAAAAATTAGTCAGGTGTGGTAGTGCGCACCTGTAGTACCAGTTACTTGGAAGGCTGATGTGGAAGAATCACCGGAGACTAGCAGGTCGACGCTGGAGTGGCTATGAGTGTTCCACAGCCCTCCAGCCCGGGAAACAGAGTGAGACTCCAACTCAAAAAAATAATAAGTCTATAATAATATATTATATAATTTACGTGTGGCCCATAACAATTCCTCTTTACTCAATGTGGCCCAGGGGAGCCAAAAGGTTGGACATTCCTGTCTAAACAATACAACATAAAATTATTTACATAGCACTTAGGTATTAGATTTGGAATGTAGAAAGCCTATATTTGGCATAGATTCCATTTAAATTTTTCTTTGCTTATCAAAATTATATTGTATATTATTTAATGGTTCACTTCAGAATATAGTAATTCAATGGTTCACTTCAAAATAAAGTAATTCCCTTTCTCAAACACATTCTTTTCTCCTAGATTCTATTTTATATCACATTTCTCTAAAGGTCATTTTTAAATACAACTTTGATATAAATGAAAGTTTTAATGAACAACAACAAAAATGTGCACAAATAACAACTACAAGATGAATGCTTAAAAACACTGAAAATCAATTTGGTAATTTAACGGTTTAATTAGATTTCATAATAAATTTAGTATTTTGCAACAGCCTGTTATACAAAGCAGTTGGGCCCTGATCACAGTGAAAATAGGGAATATTTGAGTAAAGATTTTAAAAAACCATCCCGATGCAAATAGTAAGAGTCTCTAGTAAGGTTTAAATAATTCTATTCACACATCTTTTAATTTACATATAACTTTCCCAAGAGGTTTCTGATGTTTCGTGCTGAGGGTCACTCACCTTCCGATAAATCATATGGCACATAGCTACTCTTAACCTCATGCCAGCACACTGAACGTGGTAAAAATACAAGTGATGCAATATGGCCAAGATGAGAGTACAAAAAGTCAGCACCGTGGCATAGGCGTAGGCTGTGTACAAAGCCGCAGAGTCCGTGGGATCATAATCTTCAAAGTAATTAATAATTTTCCCCAAAAATATGGGCTGAACTACTTTGGTGCCTTCCTAAAAGAAGAGGGGGGAAAAAGCCTTAATTAGACATACAAACCACACCAATCTTTAACATGTACTTTACTTTTATTAGCATGTCAAAAAGGCATTTTTACCAAGTGCAACATATCACTAACCTAAAAGAAAAACAGGGCTACTTTCCTCTTTAAGAGAAGCAGCTAATAGTTTTCACCTGAGGTCAAAATTATAATTTCAGAGATGATAAAGCTTTAGTACATTGTGCTTGGTACACTGTGGATGCTCAATAAATATTACAACCAGTGCTTTAACACACATTTGGCACACTACCAAATAAGTCTTGGCTTAAAGTAAATAAGGAAAAACGCCCCAGAGGGTTAAGGGATTTGCTTACACCCCAGCTCTTGCTCTGTACTATGGACATGCAGTCCCAAGGAATGTTAAGAAGGCTCATTTATGAGAGATGCACTCTTGCCATCTCCGCCTGCTTTAAGAACCTTTATGAACTGATAAACAGATGAGAAAAGAGAACACTCCAATCTTTTCCAACCCAGACTCCATATGTCAGCAGATGCAAGACAACCAAGACCAGCTTCTGTTCAAGTATTAAAAAGGAGCCCCCCAACTCTTGGCCCCAGCGGACACTACTTCAATATATTCTGCCCTCAGAAGCTGGGACGTACCCAGAAGGACTGCCACCTTTGGTCAGGTAGTCTACAGTCAAAAATTAAATACAGAAGAAGTCATGCTAAAAGATAATGTCATTGGGGGTCTCCATCAGCCATACACTGAAGGTGCTGATTTTAGAGCAATATTAACAATCAGTTATTCCCCAAGGTAAAAATTAAAATCCCATAGCAATGAGCTGGGGGCATGAGAGCTTACCTTCTAAACAAGACAGAGGAAGCAATTTTATTACTCAAGTTCAAATAAAGGCAAAGAAATAGCAAAATACTGCTTGAGCCATGGTACTCAACAGGTCAAGGACCCTTCCTTTCCTTGCTCTTGGACCTCTCCCTGCCATTGGCCACTCCACCCATACCCCGCTTGCCCCCACTAGTCAGCCCCTGAAAGGGACCCTCCTCTTTCATCAAAGAAAACCAAACACTCACTGCAAATCCACGTCACCAAAAGTAAACATGGAGGCCCTTGATATCATTTCCTCCTGACTTCTCAAAAGACAAAATGCCAAAAGTTTGGAAATCTTTCAACTTGACTTTGAAATAAGCGTCTCCTTTTATTAACAAAGACATGGTCAACAGCTGACAGGTTTGCTGTGGATAGCTGTTTTCTGTGTATTTGAAGTGAGGAAAAGGGAGAGAGAATCGATATAATAAATAAAACAGAACTTACACACATTTTCTTCCCAACAAGTAGTATCCAACCAGGATATTTACAGAAGGCATACTCATCCCTCAAATGGGTCGTAACATTAGATCCCATCTCTCCTGACCTTCTGTAAACACATGCTCACACAAACACAGAGACTACACCAACCACACTGCCTTCCATGAGATCATGGAAGTTTTTTCTACAATTCTATTTAGTTGAAGAACTATGACGAAGATGATCAAACAGCAAGAACACAGAGGCTTACTGCAACATTTCCAGCATGTTCCATCATTCACCTCAAGAGGCATTAAGTGTTGACGAAGACCCTTTAATACAGCAGGTCATAACAGGCTGTTTAGAATTTACTGGGATGAAATCCGGAGGCTTGAACAGAGAACAGGAAGGCCAAATTGTACACATGGGCAGTCCCAACACAAAAGTGACCAAGGGCATGCTAGAGCAGCAGCAGACACACGTGGGCTATCAGTCAGAAGCCCAATACTAACCTCTGCCTTCCCGATTATTCCTGAAACTTCTTGTGGTCTCTGGGAGTCACTGTTGCCTTATTACACAGTTTTCCATTTCAACCTGACATGAGTGTGATTCAAACAAAAAGTAAGAATGATGTCGCCCCTCAGGTAAAATAACAACAGATGCAACAAATGCAGTGAAAAAAGGTGCCAGGGACAGCAGGTCACTACCACCTAATGGTATAAAACTTCCTGCTGAGAGATAGTATTGAATAATCCAGTTAAGCAAACAGGTTCATGAGCAAACAATGATAGTTTTTATGGCCCATACCTTCCCTTGGACCTGTCCATCCCTGATCCTGACTCCCAACTATTAAGAAATAAAACAACTAAAATATTAATTATCAAAACTTGTAATAAGGCTGGGCTCACTTTGGGAGGCCAAGACCAGTGGACTGCCTGAGCCCGCAGGTTCAAAACCAGCCTGGGCAACTTGACAAGACCTTGTCTCTACAATAAATTTTAAAAATTAGCCGGGCATGGCAGTGCGCACCTGTAGTTCCGGCTACTTGGAAGGCTGAGGCAGAAGGATCGCCAGAACATAGTAGGTCGACACTGGGGTGGCCATGAGTGTGCCACTGTACTCCAGCCTGGGCAACAGAGTGAGATACCAACTCAAAAAAAAAATTTATAACAAACCAAATTTAAACTCTGGTTATCAGAAATAAGG
The DNA here is from genome assembly GCF_000164805.1 of Carlito syrichta. NCBI lineage: Eukaryota > Metazoa > Chordata > Mammalia > Primates > Tarsiidae > Carlito > Carlito syrichta. The sequence goes on along the minus strand of NW_007258960.1, from coordinate 457,294 downwards.
CCAAAAGTCACTCACATAAATCCTCCATCTTGGATACTGACAATCTGTGACCTCGTGAAGAGTCACCTAAGAATATAGTTCTTACTCATTCACAAGAATTCTTCTCAACAGTGAAACCACAAAGAACTTTTAAAAGTTCGATATGATACCCCAGGACCCCACAGTTCAAGGTTCTACCATAGTATGTGAAGGCAGGTATTTCTCAACAGAGTATTTGGTACTCAGTCTCCTGACATGTGAGCCCATCTCCTGCTTCTTATGGTAACATGTTACATGACTAGATGCCAAATTGCCCTCAGTGAGCACAAAGCCTCCACTATGCTCCCCTAGAGACATTACTTGCCCAATTCTACCATCTCTGAAAGGTGAGAAGAAAACACAGGAAATAGAAATAAGCTGTCAAAAGAAATGCTTATGGGAAAAATATAAGCAGAGAACAGTGAGCTTATGGGGAAAATGAATATATTTTAGAAATGGGGGAACAGGTGACAAACAGAGTTGAAAAAGACTCAGACACAAGGAAAAAACACAGTGAATCTGGGGAAATAATTACCATCAAGATTTCAGATATACTTGAAGTCCTCTCTGAATCAGTGCTAATTGCATGTAAGGATCAACTAGGAGGTTTACGCGCTCACAGATGTGCAGAAACCATTCCCTAGATTTAGATTCAATCGGTTGGGGTGAGGCCTGAGTTCCACCTCCCGAGAAGATTCTGGAGTGCAGAAACCAACTCCAGATAATCACTGCTATCCTCTTTCCTGCACCATCCCTGTGTCTGAGTCTGGAGCGGCTGGAGACCTGCTGTGAAGTACTTACAAGACCACAGAGTTTTACTCCAAGTTGCTGCCATATATCATGCTTCCAAGAAACACACTTAGGAACGTAGAATTCTGAGATTTCAACAGTGAAACTGAGACCCTCTGTCCTACACAGTAAGGAAAACTCAATGTTTAAAAACGATTGTATTTAAAAAGTAAAAGGACAAATCATAATTTGTTTTTAAGATTACCTCTAAAGAGAGGAAATAGAGTCAAAGGGGCAAGAACAACAGCCCTCTAAAAATAACCTCTTCTGTAGATTTGAATTTGGAACCTTGAAAATATTATATGAAAGTACAAAACATACTTAAATTTATAAAAAGTAGTTCCTAAAACCAGAGAGTAAAATGAAGCAAATGTACCTAAGTATATGCCTATCCAGTTGTTGGTGTGACCACACAAAAAAGGAACTATTGGAAAAGGTTTTAAACAAAATAACCTAAAAATGCAGTCCCTGTCAGATATACCTTCCCTAACAACAATATATGCTGCAAAAAAAAAAAAAGTATCAAATTGTTTTCAGAAATCATATTATGGGTGACAGTGTTGATATTCTAAAATAAAACAAATAAATAATTATTTTGATATATTGAGAACTAGGATTAGGCATGGAAGAAAAGAAAACAAACAGATGAAGGGAGAAAAGAAATAAAGACGTAAGTGTTAAGGATTAAGTAAAAAACACGAATGTCCCAAATCTGATTTGGAAATTACCATATAAACTCATGATGTATATATTTTCATTCTCTGGCTTTGTGCAATAAGAAAGCCAAGAAACAATAACCAACCCAGCAGCAATGAGCACCTCTAGAGCCCAGACTCAGTCTCTAGATATCATTTCCCTTTAAAAGGAGTCAGGCTTGGTGGCTCAGCCTGTAATCCCATGCCTTGGGAGGCTGAGGTGAGCAGATTGCCTGAGCTCGCAAGTTCGAGACCCACCTGGGCAACTTGGTAAGACCTCATCTCTACAATAAATCAAAAATGAGGTGGGCATGGTAGTGCGCACCTGTAGTTCCAGCTACTTGGAAGGCTGAGGATCACTGGAGCCCAGCTGGTCGAGGCTGCGGTGGCTGGGAGCGGCCACTGCACTCCAGTCTGGGCAACAGAGTGAGACTCTAACTCCAAAAAAATAAATTTAAAAAAAAGGAGTCAAGGCTGCTTGGAGAAATGGCTAATTCCAGAGTTGAGGCAAAAACTGAGCCAGAAACATACATCACACAAGAAAACTAGTAAAAACTACTAGAGTATGTGCAAAAGACTCAGGACCCAACCTCAACAGACTCCCACTGCCCAAAGATGGCTAAAGCTTGGTATAAGGATAAGTGTAATGGACCAAAGCATATCAGAAATGTTTAAATCCCTGACCTCATAATGATACTCATCAAAACAAAACAAACAATAACAAAAAACTCAGCTGGGCGCAATGATTCACACCTGTAATCCCAGCACTTTGAGAGGCCGAGCTGGGAGAATTGCTTGAGCCCAAAATTCAAGACCAGCTTGGACAACAAAATGAGATCTCATCTCTACAAAAAATCAAAAACAGCCAGGTGTGGTAGCATGCACCTGTTGTCCCAGCTACTCGGAAGGCTGAAGGAGGATCACCTGAACTCACAAGGTCAAACCTGTGGTGAGACATGATCATGCCACTGCACTCTGGCCTGGGTAACAGACTGAGACTCTGACTCAAAAACAAAACAAAGCAAAACAAAAACTCATTAGCCCAAGAGGAAAATGTTGGAGAATCATTCATTATTTTGAAAGCTGGGATTAAAAAAATGTAACAAAATAATTTATCCTGCTTTACCTATACATACTCAGGCTACCAAAGAGTTGACAATGGTAAAGTTTCTCTTTATGGAACTATTTCAGATAATATCACTATTTTACAAGCTTCTAATGAATTAACAGACCTTAAGCAATGATCACGAATAAATCCAAATGGCACACACACAAAAAAAGACAACCACAGACCAGGCACAGTGGCTCACACCTGTAATCCCAGCACTTTGGGAGGCCAAGGAGGGAGGACTGCTTGAGACCAAGAGCTCGAGATCAGTCTAAACAACATAGCGAGATCTTGTCTTTACAAAAAGTAATCAAACAATCAGCTGGGCACAGGGGCATGAGCCTGTAGTCCCAGCTACACAGGAGGCTGAGGCAGAAGGACTGCCTGAGCCCAGGAGGTCAAGGTTGCAGCCTGGGCCACAGAGTAAGATCCCAACTACCCCCACCCTCCCAAAAAAAAAGAAAAAGAAAGATACAATCAGACCTACATTAGGTACCTTGTAATGGCTGTACACAGCCCTACAGTCCTACCTATGAAGGAATTCTGCCAAAAGGAGGAATGGAAAAAAAAAGAAGAAAATCAAATCTGACTTGGATCAAGCTAAGTACCAGAGGAACATGTTAAGTGATGGTGGGGAGCATGCAATCAGCCCAATCTAGACTGTGGGAATTGCTACAGAACAAGCAATGTGTTTCTTCAATTAGAGAAAGAGAAAGAGAGAAGGAGCTCATACAACCTACATCAACATTGCACCTGATTTTATGTGGATACTGATTCAAATTGTAAAATAATCGTAAGATAATCAAATAAATATAAGCACTGGCTAGATAATGGTGAAATTAAAGTATTAGTGTGAATATGTATGTATAATTGACTACAATTATATTTGGGAAAGATTCCTTATCTTTTAAGGATATATACAAAAATATGTATAGATAAAACGATGTGATGTCTAGGAACTGCTTCAAAGTAATCTTGAGAAGGGAGCATGAACTGGGCTTCAGATACACCAAGACTGGTCATGAGTTAATAATTGAAGTTGGCACAGGGGTAAAGAGAGGGGCTTAGTATCCTGTACTATTTTGTATTTTTGAAATGTTCTTAAAAAACCTAAGGAAAACAAAAACAAAAAACAAAAATCACATGTAAGTTTGGCCCACATGTCAAGCAGTTGACCAAGAAATGTAGAGCTGAAGTCAACAAAAAACAAAACCAAACCAAAAAAAAAAAAACACCTCATATCTCAAAGAAAAGACCCCCGAGGGAGAAGACTGTCATGGTTTGGCCTGTGCAGAGGCTTTCCAAGCTCCTCCTGGTTCCCTGGAGAGCTATGGGTGGTGGAGACTTACTCAGTCCCCATTACAGTCACCGTGGAGGTGCACACAGGGGACAGGTGTGCCGGGAACTCACAGGCAGATCTGTTCCAATTAGCACTGGCCTGCAAGAGCACTGTGTTCACCATTAGACTAGGACTTATTTCTCCACGTATTACAAGCATTCCTCAACTCCCACAGGACAGAGGTTTGCACTACTTTGAAGTCCCAACCTCAAAGCCATCTCTGAACTGGTGTCACCCTGCCTCTTGCTGCTTGTGCCACCAAGAATATATGGGGAAGTCCCTGCTTACCTTCTGGCTGGGTAACGAGTCATACGCACACTGCACAGGTGTTCTGCACACCAGGAGAATTAAACAGGGCCTGAAGGTCATGGCAAAGGTAGGTCTGCTTTAAACAAAATGCTAGGCTGAATTCAGACCCTTCATCATCAAAAATATAAAGATCAATAAGCAGCAGAGATACACAATCACAAAAAGCAAAGCCTCTTCATAAAATCAATTATGAAAGTAGCATTCTAAGTCAACAACTAGCTTTACGGATTGGAAACCCCAAATACACGTGAAAGAATTTTTGAAATTGACAGACACTCACTAGCTTCACCTTAAGAAATTATTCCTAACTTCTTCAAAACAGTAGTGTCAACAGGCAAGTCTAAGAAAACAAGAGCATCGGTACTGGAATTTAAGCTTCTTTTTACTGCCAGGAAAAAAAAAGAGCCCAAGGTTTACCTCTAGTTGAGCTCAGAATTAAAAGTTCTACCAGTTACTATGTTAAAGATACAAAGTTAAAATAAGCATCATCTGCTAGTTACCATACTTATCAAGGAAATAATAGGCCACTGTCTAATCTTACACAGTAAGCCACTAAGATACTGATCTGAACACAGCACCAACAAGTAAGGACTCTCCTAGGAAAAGTCCAGGCTTCACTGCCCAAGAACCATGCCTGCCATCAGCACTGTATAGGTCCACACAGTTTGCCACGCTAATACCCAAAGCCTGGTGCCCACCCTGCAAGTAGGAAAGTGTGTTGAGACACCAGAACAGAAGAGATGCCCCCATATTAGTGACCAATCTGGGGTCCTCACTCTTGCCAAGTAAATGCACACACATAAACAACCCCTTTTCCATGATTCAGGTCAATGACTTCTGAAAGCACAGAGTTACTATTGCTTGAGAGGAAATCAGATGCCCTTGATAAGTAAAAACACAGGGACTGCGACCTCTACCCAGACTGTCAGAGTCCCAATTTCATCACCATCCAAGACCACAACTTCCTCCTGGTCCATCTAAGGAGACAACTCAATGATGTTTGAACAGCGTAGATGTTTAAGAACTTGGGTCAGCAGGGCAACCAGGCTTCATTCATTTGGGAGATGGTGATGAGAGGGACAGCTTTCTACAGTGCTCCTGGTTGACCTGAATATTCCATGATGCTCTGACATGGCCAACACTCCAGCCAATTTCCAGCATTTCCTGTAACTTTCTGGCCCAGGGAGTCATGGTACCTGTGGTGATTTTAGGTTATATATGATCTCCAGTTGACTTCCCACAACCAAGTTCTACAACCCCTGGAGCTCTTAGCATCTGACTTATAATTCCTAGGCCAAGCTCAAGAAACATGCACTTGAGAGTCTAATCACAAAGTTCTCAAAACAAGCCTTCATGACACAGGACAAGTTATTAGACTACAGATGGTTAGGTCCCTCAGAGCATCTGAGACTCTGCCTCATCTCTGTCATTTATGTTTTGTGTGACCCTAGGCACATTACATACTGCCTGGCACCAAGTGTCCTCTTCTCGAGAGCAGAGCGTGTAAGAATACCTTCTATCTCATTGAGTCAGTCAAAGCAGTAAAAGTAATATTATATATAAAGTACTCTCAGAAGTTCCTGGTATATAATATTTTTCATGTACTTACTATTATTATTATTATAACTACTATGAGTATGAGCCCTTACTAAGACTACCGCTGCTGCTACTGGTTCTACCACTGCTAAGCACTACTGAGGAGTACTGCTGAGGAGTACTACTACCACTCTAAGGAGTACTCCCACTACTGCTGCGAGTTCTACTACTGAGTACAAGCCCTACACATTTGCCAGGTGCTCTCCTCTCCACTCTTCCGCCATGACTTCCAACAACCAACCTTCCAAAAGAGAGGCCAGCATTCTACCAGTTACACCTGTATTAAGCACCTCTCAATTCTGGTCTCCCCATGTCTCCCCCATCCCCAACCCATCCCCACCAACAATAAGTGTTACCCAGGCTGGACAACTTTGAAATCAATGCTCCCAGCACACAGTGGGGCCTGCCCACTCTGAGCAAAAATACCGTTTTCTGCCATCTCTACCTCTGCGCCTACTTCTTCCAAAAGCTTGCCGGGCAAGACTGGCAGTTCATTCTGAGATGGATCCAGTCACCACCTAGAGACTGGTGAGCTCCACACACCAAGCTACTGGCAGTCCACGACAGCAGGGACAACCACAATCTCAGTTCCTTGAAGATGACCCTATTATCAGTTTCTTAAGCTGCTGGTAACAAACGAAAACTAGAGAACCAGGGGTAGAAGCAGGAGGCCTACCCAATAGAGGACTCTGGGGGGCCACCCATTCTGCCCACCCTCAACTAGATAGCTGGCGTGAGCCACAGGCACTAGAGGCTCCAGCTAAGTGACATGCAGAAAACAGATCTGCTTGCCAAGGTTGCACAGCTGCATCTGGCCAGGCAATCATGCATACACAGGTCACACAATACCAGCTTGTCACCCTATTTATCTCAAACAGAGACTTATGGTTACCATGTGGAAATGCCATCATCACTAGGAAAGCTTGAGGGGCTCCTGCATCCGCTCACCACCACCCTTTGCAAAGCCACAGCTGCATACAGGCAAGGGCGATACCCTCTCAAAGCTCGCACCATCTGGCATGCTGGCCAACACATCCTTATCACCAATGAGAACACCCACCTCCCAGGACCATCCAGAGCCCTATTACTGGACAGATCCCTCTGGTTGCCATCAATGGCATAGGGCAGAGTTCACCTACCCATCTCCCCAATGCCCAAGGTGCCCTCAACATACACATGTCCCACATACAAACTCACTGGCCTATCCTCCTCATCCCCAACAAATGCACCGTGATAACTCCCTACACTCCAGCCTTTAAAGCCACCCTTTCGTAGCAATGGCAAATTCTACCCTGCTACTCTCATGGGTTCTCAGGATGACCAATGTCCCTAAGTGAGCACTACGATACCATGAAGGGCAAAAACCACCCAGCTGGATCTTCATCATCCCCTGCAGCAGGCTGCTGGTCAGAACAGGAAGGCTACCTTGCACCATGCCCCCAGGCAGAACACTGCCTTACTGGCAGGCCTCCAAGGAGGCCCTTCAAGATAATGGACTTCACTGTCCTCCTGGCTTTCTATAGAACATGTGCTTCTGCGCTCTCTGCAATGCCAGAAACCAAGACTGCACCTTCCAACCGGCAATTCACTCCAACAACCAAGGACAAGATATCAGAATGGGTGCTGCATGAATTCCCTGGGATTCAAAGGAAAGCCGGGCCTCCTCCACAGAGGGGCTTTGGGCTCACAGCACCTGGCCTGCTGGGAAGGGGCAGCTCTTGGGTGCTCAAAGCCAGCTCCAGTCTCTGAGGCACCACAGCCAATCCAGGTGCAAGCCCCTGAGCTCTGTTTCCCTGGGAGGGGAAAGATGACAATACGTTCCCAGGAAAGCATTAACCAGATTTGGCACGGTTAACTAGTATTTGTTGAACACCTGTAAAATGTCTTCTATTGTTCTGGGCTCTGATTCAAATTTACTTCCTGCAAACCACAGGGCACATACTCTTGGAGGTCATAGGATCCTCTTTTGATCAAGGATAACTCTTAGCATTTATAACATTTACTGAGCACCAACACTGTCCTAGCATAGTATAAAGTGCCTTTTTTCAGTACCATCCTTCCACTACACTATATTTTAATTGGGTAAAAAAAAAATGCCAAAAGTAGTGACTCAAGCCTATAATCCAGCACTCTCGGAGGCCAAGTTGGGAGGATCACTTGAGCCCAGGAGTTCAAGACAAGCGTGGGCAACATGAGACACTGTGTCTACAAAAAACATATATAAAGCCAGGCTCGGTGGCTCAGCCTGTAATCCCGCGCCTTTGGGAGGCTGAGGTGAGTGGATTGCCTGAGCCCGCGGGTTCAAGACCCGCCTGGGCAGCGAGACCTCATCTCTACAATAAATCAAAAAATCAGCCGGGCGTGGTAGCACATGCCTGTAATTCCAGCTACTTGGAAGGCTGAGGCGGAAGGATCGCCGGAGCCCAGCAGCGAGGTTGCGGTGGCCGGGAGCGGCCACTGCACTCCAGTCTGGGCGACAGAGTGAGACTCCACTCAAAAAAAAAAAAAAACATATATAAAAATTAGCTGGGTGTGGTGGTACATACTTGCAGTCCCAGCTACTTGGGAGGCTGAGATGGGGGGACTGCTAGAGCCCAGGAGTTCAAGGCTATAGTGAGCTATGATTATACCACTGCACTCCAGCTTGCGGACAGAGTAAGACTCTGTCTCAAAAACAACAACAACAAAAAGCCACTAATAAAAACATGTTTTTACACAGAAAATAAGTTCTTAAGTATTTATCCATTTTATTTGCAGAACTGCCTCATGCTTCCTAGACATGTTTAATCCTCAGACCTTAAAATTCTTCCAAACACCATCTGGCCTCTTCTTCCCTCCAGTTCCCACATCCATTTCAATACTGATCAACAGCTAGCATGTCTACTTCATGTATACGGAAAAACAATTCAGTGTGTGTAAAAGCTTTTACCTCAATTAATGTAAAAATTCCCAAAATTAAATAAGGTTTCCAGTAACACTTTATGATTGCTTTTGTTAAAGAAGGCTTCTGTGCGTCATTCTCGGCTCTTAAAACCTCTTTATCCCAGTACCTACAACGAGAAGAAAGCTTAGTAAAAGCATGCCCCGCCAAAGGGTAAAAGGGGAGATGCAAGAGTGGCAGATAAGTGTTTAGGATGGGGCATTTTGTAGCTGTCCCATCAATGTAGCCGGCTAATTATTCCTAAGGCTCCTAAAGGATGTGTGGTCCAGAATCTGTAGCACCAGAAAAACAGGCCTTCAGGGGAATTCTCTGGTTTTGAAAAACAAGTTACTTCCAAGCTTTGCTAGATTTACAGCCTCATCATTACAACATTCAAGCCGGCTGGGTGACTTCCTCCAGTGAAACCATCTCTAGGGACAGATCTTGGGCATTGAGGCCTTGGTGCTGGCTCCCTCCACATCTACGAAGGCACAGAGAGCCCAGAGTCAGCCTGGGGGAAGTGAGCACATGTGGAATGTCAGAGGACACAGGGTACAGAAGGGCCCCGTGGCAGGCATGGGACCCAGGAAGGCAAAATCCATCCCAAACACACTTAGAAATTCCATTCTTCCTTACCCTTCTCTTTACTGCCTCTTGCTTACCCTTGCAACTCTTCTCCAAGGTGCTTTGAGCGATCTTCTGGAAGCACCGAATACATATCATCTTCTTCTAATCTCCGTTTGTGACCAATTTTAAACAAGGGGTTGAGCCACCTGTTAAATTAAAAGAACAGGAGAGAGATACATAGACAAAATTACATATTTGTGTTTAAGTAGAATCCTACCTTCATTACTTTGCAAAAACCAACAATAAAATATAAAGAGCTATAGAAAAACCAATCAATTAATTGATGCTTATATGCACTCTCTCCCACACACATACACATCCCCAGCTCTATCCACGGAGAGGCCCTGGAAGCAATGACACACCAGTAGCTGACAGCACTCCAGTGCCCAGACCTTGCTTCTAATATCACTCTCCCCTAAAAGGAGCCAAGGGCTCCTTGAAGAAATAGATGATTCCAAGACAGGCCACAAACACCTTCTTGTACCACAAAATAAGGAAACATCCAAGGAATCGTGAAGATGGGTCCAAAGAACAGACGAGCCAGCTTGAAGGGGGTCTCACAAGACGAATCTGAGATAATTTTAAAGCATTCAAATAAATAATGATAACAGTGAATCAGAACCCACTGAGTAACAATGAAATCCACAAATCTTTACTGAGACATAAACAGGAAAGGAAAGGAAAAAGCTCTCAGAATTAGAAAACTGTCAACGGATGCTAAAAATGAGTGAAAATTTGATGAGTGAAAATTGATACAAAATCTCAAATTATCTATCTGAAAACTGTTAAGTATGAAAGAAAAAAATGTAACTTTGCAGAAACATTTTGGGATTCCTTTTACTAAATAACTCAAAACAACAGGAGGCCCAGTCCCCACCACTACATAATATGCTCGTGTAACGAATATGCATATGTACCCACTGAATCTAAAATTAAAAATTAAAGAAAGCATTATGCTAGGAAGGTAACACAAAAAAAGAAAACTCAGAATGGTCATTATCCACTATGACTCATTTAAATGACAATAATTAATATGCAGAGATAACCCACGAATAAACACTGCTTTACTGATTTTTGCCAGGGTAAAGAATTTCCAAGACAATAACTCATGAAAGCAGACCTTATGTTTCCCTTAGACTGATTTATCCCTCATGCAGTATGGGAAAAAAGAAGGTGCTCAAGGAATATTAGTTGAATAAATAAATATCTACGAATCATTAGAAAAGCACTAACAGAAACTGAGCTGAGATTTTGCTAACCCCGATAGTTTGGTACCTCTAAAGAACCTCCAGAGGTTAGAAGATTGGATTCCTTGTCCCAGCAATGGCACTGAGGGCCTCAGGGTCCCATACTCTCTGTCTGTCATTCTCTCCATTTCTACAATTTCAGCATGTCCATGACTTCTGCCAGTCACTAAATATCTCTAAGTCTCGATTTCCTTTGGGGAAAAAACACACACAGACACACATATATATGTGTGTCTGTGTGTGTGTATATATATATTTATATTTATATACATGTATACATATACATGTATATAAATATAAATATATATAAATCTGTGAGCTTTACTGGAAAATCTATGTGCCATTTATTCTACAGCTATTCAAAGCTCAGGCCCTTAGCAGTGGAACATGCATATATGATACTGCCCTGACAAATCCTCCTGAAAATTCCACTTGAAGCCAGGCTCAGTGGCTCAGCCTGTAATCCCACGCTTTGGGAGGCTGAGGTGAGTGGATTGCCTGAGCCTGCGGGTTGGAGACCCACCTGGGCAACTTGGCGAGACCTCATCTCTACAATAAATCAAAAAATCAGCCAGGCGTGGTAGTACATGCCTGTAATTCCGGCTACTCGGAAGGCTGAGGCGGAAGGATCGCCGGAGCCCAATAGGTCGAGGCTGCGGTGGCCGGGAGCATGCCACTGCAGTCCAGTTTGGGCGACAGAGTGAGATTCCGACTCAAAAAAAAAAAGAAAATTCCACTTGAATGAAATCCTCTGGTGTTAGCTTGTGGACTCTGCCACTTTCTGATTGTATGACCTTGAACTAGCCATATAATTTCTGTCAGTATGGGGACCCTGAACAAATGGCGAGAATACCTAGAGATAACATCTCCCAAGAGTTGTTCTGAGCATTACAAAGTCCCAGCCGACAAACAGCCATTATCATGATGCAGCTCTTAAGTCATCATATTTGGGCCCTATTGAAAAACGTCTAATAACTCTGATAAAATTAAGCACATTTCATCTTGGCTGTCTGATCACACATCATCTTCAATACGCATGTTTTATACCGTAACTATCTAATCTAAGAAGCCCTTCCTACCCACTGCCTGCTGTTGTTTCTGCCAGCAGAAAGGTGGGCCTTCAGCAGCTTCAAGATGCAGAGTATAAGAACATATTCCATCCTGCTTTCACCTCAGAACTCAGGGGCTCTGAGAGCTGTTCTGAAGGCACAATGGTCTGACTCAGCTCCCCCAGACTGGAGTACCCAAGTATGCAATTTAAGTTCAGGATCCCAGAAAGTTTCATTTCTCCTGCCCAACCCAATCGCCATAGCAATTCTGTTTCAACCAATGGGAAAAGGAACCCACCAGCTCACCTCTTTCTCCCCACTTCCTCCCAAGAGGTTGCCACCAGCCCATGTTTAACATAGGTGGGTTTCTCGGGCGTGTCTGAAATAATGCTTGCATACCTGAGACGATTTCCATCGAGTATTACACCATAAAGCATTTTCCAACAAGTACTTCTAAACAGAATTGACTGTTGTCTTTTCAGACTAAAGAAGTTTTTCCCATCAGGGAGTAAAACTGGTTTGGGAAGTTAAAAAGTTAAGGAAGGTAACAGATCTAACAGTTAACTGAGTCATATTTAGGATTATTACAAGGAGGAGTGCCATGGTGAAACAAAGTACCTGCAATCATCATAGACCAAGATTCTATTAGAAGATGCCACAAATTAGCAAGCACTTGATTTAAGGACCCTCCCAGTCCCTCTCACTGCCCAAATCTCAAAAAGCCAGCCTGGGACATATGGGTACCAGCAAGGGCTAAAGGTTTTCATTTCTGCCTGATGGCAAAAGCATACTTGACAGAAGACTAATCATGTTCAACAATCTGTATAAGGATTTTATACACGAAAACCTAAGTCAATTGGTCCCTTACGTCCAATTTATACCTCAGGAGTTTAGTCAACAATTTCAGAGCACTGTCAAATGAGCCATTCCTCCACCAAGATCTCACCACAGAATTCATCCCTTCTTTCCCTCTCCTTCCACAACCTCTAGTACCGTGGCATTTCTCTCATATCTGGCCCAGCAGGACTGTAATTCCTTTAGGTCAATGACTGCTCGCATACTATCTGGAACCCCCACAATGCCTGGTATATAATAGCTACTCAATGAATGAGGGAATGAATAAATGCATGCTGCACTACCAAATAAGACAGATGGCTAGATTATCCTGAGCAGTGATGTACAGTATAATTCAACACAAACTCAGTACAGCACAGTCATGCTCAATTCCAAACACGGGAAGTCATCAGCTTAAGAACACAAAAGATACCTGGAGGAGACATACATTCTCCTCTCCAGCTCACAACACACAGCATCATTTTCAGCAGGCAAGAGAGGCTCTCTAAGACAAGAGTTACTAAGAGCTATGATGCGTTGTCATAGTGTGGTTGGCTTGTGTTTTTGTTTTGTTTTCCAAGAATTTGAAAAGTGGTTTCTTAATGGGGTATAAAGGGAAGAACACCAGATAAGGAGTCCAAAGTGCTGAAATACAGTCCTAACTTCCCCTCTCTGTGATCTTGACCAAAGGTACTCAATTTCAGTGAGCTTCATATTCCCCTTATATACAAGCAGAGGAGGAAATAAAAGTTAACATATCTTTGGACTGATAGATTCCCCTCTCTTTCTCTTTCCCTGTCTCCTTTTTTCCCTTTCAGGCCTCTCTACCCTGTCAGTCTCCTTAATTCCTTGAAGGCTCTTTCAGCTTCTCTTTTCCTCCTCCTCCCTGACTTTTTTATAACAACTGACCAAGATGGAACTAAAATATTTTTTCATTATTTGATATATTTATTTAATCAAGACTGTTATCTTTTTAATGAAGAAATTCAATATTTTACATTCTTCTCAAAGGCCAAACCTAATAAAGTCCCCTTCTTGTTCATGTACATGACCCAAAAATCATAGGCTATAAAAGAAAATTCGTTTTCTCACCTTTATTAGAAAAAAAATAGCACTAAAAGAACAGATTTGGGAGGGAAGATCATCTCTGCTCTCCAATTTCCAAAATTAGCCCTGGAAATATGGGAACCATGAGGCAAGTAAGATAGGAGGTCTGTGCTCAAATTCATGAAATGCTGGTCAAAGCCATGATCTTAAATAAGCGTTTAAACAACAGAGAGGGGTAAAGGCATATTGAATGAAAATCCTCAGCTGTAGCCCACTAAAGTAGTCTGCTTATATTTCCTGATGTTATACTGCCATTCCCTCTTAACCTCGGTTTTGCTTCCTGAAAGTGCAGTTACCCATGGTTGATCAAAAATATTAAATGGAAAATTCCAGAAATAAACAATCCCTATGTTTTAAGTTGTGTGTCATTCATTCTCAGAAGCATGATGAAATCTCCTGCCCTCCTATTGAGGATAGGAATCTTCCCTTTGTCCAGTGTTTCCACACTGCAGAGGCCACCAGCCCTTAGTCATTTAGCAGCCACCTCAGTTATCAGATCAACTGTTGTCACAGCACTGCAGTGCTGGTGTTCAAATAGCCCTTATTATACTTAATAATGGCCCCAAGACACCAAAGTACTGATGCTGGCTATTAGGATCCATCAAAGAGAGGCCATAAAAGCCTTCCTTTAACTGGAAAGGTGAAAGTTCTCAACTCAATAAGGAAAATTTCATGGTGAAGTTAGGTTAAGAATGTAGTTACAGCTACTTGGAAGGCTGAGGCAGAAGGATCACCTGAGCCCAGCAGGTCGAGGCTGCGGTGGCTGGGAGCATGCCACTGTACTCCAGTCTGGGCACCAGAGTGAGACTCCAACTCAAAAAATAATAATAATAATAATAATGCCATAGAAATGTGAACAGTATATTGTCATAATTATTCTATTTTATTATTAGTTATTGTTGTTATCTCTTACTGCGTCCAATTTATAAATTAAACGTTATCATAGGTATGCATGTATATGTAAAAAAAACATTGGTGTGTATCTAAGGCTCAGTCCTATCCACAGTTTTAGGCATCTACTGTGGGTCTTGGCATGTATCCCCCACAGATTAGGGGGGATTACTGTATATCTAAAATAGAAATTCCTGATACACAGAAAGACTTTAACTTGATGGCTTTAATCCTTCTTTCTGTAAACTTTTATCATTTGGAAGCACAAAGAAATAAAGGACTAAAGTTCTGGTGCCAGGAATTCAAAACACCCATCATTCATGTTTCTTTAAACAGTATCTGCAGGCTTGAAGACACCCTAAACCCTAACTATGGCATTCTTAAATCCTAATGCAATCCTAACGCCTTCTGTTCCTCATTCAACTTCCATTGTTCTTCCCCACTTTTCTATGTTTTTAAGGAAAACGTCTTAGAATACCACTTATCTCTGTACATCTCCACAGCAGAAAGGTGAGCACACAGCGGACCATTTCCTTTTCCCGCATTTCTTTGAAATGACTCCACTGAAGAAATGATGCTCTTTGAAGTTTCCATTTTGCATCCAGAGACAAGTCTCCATATAAATATACTAAATGAAAGGTGAAGTGTTCCTTCCAGATGTGGGCAATACCCTCATGTAAACTTTGGTGGAAAGAGATTTTATAAACAAACTATACAGTTTTGACACTGCACGCAGAATTTCTCAAAGAGTATTACATGCTTTTCTCTAAACCTGGTTCTAATAAACTGCCAACATCTTTATGTAATACATAAAATAATTTTCTGACATGATTATCATAATTGTGCTAAAAAACAACGTCTAGTGCCTGTGAAACACATGAAATACCCCTGACTCACAGCCAACTGCTTGTTCAACACCTCCTCCTCTTGGGTGTCTGATAAGCAACTCAAATGAAAAAATGTCCAAAACAGAACATCTTATCTTCCCGCAAAAAAATCCTGTTCCTCTCATAGTCTTCTTCCTCTCAGTTATCAGCAATCATGCCTTTCCCATTGCTCAGATAAAAGAAAGAAAACCCTCAGGGTCATCTCCACACTGTCTCTCTTAGACATCACACATTTAAGCTACCAGCAAATCCTGTTATTGCAACCTTCAAAGTAAATCCAGAAACCACTGCACTGAGCTGTCCACGAAGTTCACCCCTTGCCTTTACGCATGCTTGCCTTGTCTACTCAGCACCTGTTACCCCTTGAAAGACTATTACATTTCACTTTTGTGTTGTTGATGCTTTCCTCCAAAGCATCTGAGTTCCACAAGGACAGGGTTTTTATGTGTTTTTGCTACTAAGCTGCCCACACCTAGAAAAACCCACACACACAGAAGGCACTCAGATTTATCACATGAATGAACACATCCTCCAATACTTCCCAATTTTAATATATTTATTTTTTTATATTAATATATTTGAACTCCAAAACCCATTATTAGTCGTGGTATCAAAGAAAATAATCCCGAGCTGCAAGTATAATCATTAAATAAGTATATAATAGTAAAAGTTTGCTAAAGGTACTGGTTGTTAGCCTGGACTCTGCAAATGGGTTTCAGGAAGATGGTGAAATGACAAAAATGGATCAGTGGGTGACTGACTACTGCATTGCTGTAGTCCACACCAGCACAGCTTCTCCTCTAACACCCCAGCAATTCTGCTCAGACTCCAAACCTGCATACCCAGCAAGCTAGCAAAAAAAGAAACAAAACCCTCCACGAACACAACAGTCACGTGCCTTAAAAAGCTTCCCATGGCCTGGCTCCAAGGAAAGCCTGATGTGCCTGACTCCTTCTCAATCTCCTCCCCATTCTGTGCAGTCATCAATAGCTGCTCTCCATTCCCTCAAGTTTGACTCTCACGCAGGCACAGATGTCACTGGAATGAATCCGGTGTAACATCAGAACACTCACCTCACAGATGAGCTTCTCCACATCGGACCCACCTTACTTCCCCTGGCCCAAAGCCAAGTAAAATTAAACTTGGTGGTGACTATCAAGCTGTGATCTTCTTCTCTCATTCCTCTGCGCCATTCCTCCATTCCTAAAACTTGCTCAAAGTCCATTTTCTCATCCCTTCCCCCTTCACCTACTACCTGTCCTTTCTATGTCAAAATAAATGAATCAGCAGTGCGACTCTGTTCACCTCCCTCCCAGGTGCCCCCCACGCTCTTCCATGCTCTGGACTATGGGCTCCACACAAGTCCTCCCATGCTGTGGGCACTGCAGAGACTTCCTACCTGGGAGTGTCAAGTCCTTCCCTGGTTCATCCCAGCCTTCCTCCTGCCTCCTGCGCTTTCATCAGCCATTCCATGCCTATCACTTCTTCATAGTGTCCCTTGTCGTATCATCACATCTTCCCAACACTTTCCCACACTACAAGCAACACCAAGAATCTACAACTATTGTCCGTGGATAACTTTCCTAGTGCTCTTCATTAAAAAAAAAAAAAGACACACTTTACATATGTGTACACAATTCAGTAACAGAATAAAATGAAGAAATACAAGCAAGATATGACAACTGCTGCCAACTCATGTGATTGACTTATGAAGGCATTAGAGCACTGCTCACTATAACTAGCAAGTCAAAGATCTTACAACTAGCCAGAGAAACAGTTCTCTGGTTTACAAGCCGACGCAGCCACCTACCAGGTACAGAGCTCATTGTCACCAAGATCTCTTCTGAGCCTGTGGTGTGATGTTGACTCTCCCCTGGAAATCTGGCCATTGGTACCTGCTCAAAGCAAATGCTTTCTTCCAAACAATTAAACCTCATCCCTCATAAGAGATGACATAGCTCTTGCTTCCAAGCTCAGAGAACCCCTTGTGAGACTAAGGAATAGGACTGCCTAATAAAGCAAGTATTTGATGCCACTCATTTGGATTTGTGCACCAAGAAGCACAGAGGAAGAACATACAGTTGACCCTTGAACAAGGCAAGGATTAGGAGTGTTGACCCCTCACACAGCCAAAAGTCCACGTATAATTTTTGACTCCCCCAAAACTTAACTACCAATCAGTCGGACGGCTAACCAATAACATAACACTGATTACACATATTTTGTATGTCATATGCATTACATAGTATATTCTTACAACAAAGTAAGCTAGAGAAAAGAAACTGTCATTAAGACAATCATAAGGAAGAGAATATCTATTATTTATTAAGTGGAAGTAGGTATTACAAAGGTCGTCATCCATTTTCACATTGAGTAGGCTGAGGAGGAGAAGGAAGAAGGAGGGTTGGACTTGCTGTCTCAGGGGTGGCAGACGCTAAAGAAAATTCACACATAAGTTGACTCTCACAGTTCAAGAGTCCACTGTACTTTACTTGGTCAAGAATTGTTCTGGAAGCTGAATTACATGCATGTGAATATGTAAAACTTGCTTTATGTGAGTAGTCTGTTAAATGTAACAGACTACTCACATTTATTAAGTTAAAAATATCCCTACTCAAGGCTAAACAATTGATATAATTTAGTCAGTTATCTTGATGCTTTCCCAGACTGCTCAAAGTTTACCAGTTCCTGGGAAATAAATATGTGCATTTTCTTTAATTTAGGAGATGTGTCATGTCACAAAGCTTACAGCCACACCTTGTGTACAAACATCTCCTGTGTGAGCCCATGCATATCGGCAGGAGCCCCAACCTGCTTTTCCAGTCTCAGATCCCATCTGTCCCAACAAGAATCCTTCCTCACCGCAGACTGGTTTCCTCCTTGTTCCCTGAACACACCTTGCCACTCTAGCTCCATCCCCACCTGAGAACCCTTCACCCTGGTTTTTTGTTTGGGTTTTGTTTTAAATGTAACAGACTACTTTTTAGAGAAGCTTTAGGTTCACAACAAAACTGAGCAGAAAGGACAAAGAGTTCCCACGTGCCTCCCGTCCCTCGTGATTAACATCCCCCACCAGAGTGGAACACTTGTTACAGAGGACGAAACTAAACTGACACACTATCGTCACCCAAAGTCCATAGTTTACATTAGGGCTCACTTTTGGTGCTGCATAGTCTATGGGTTTGAAAAAACCTGTGATGTTACAGTACCATACAAAGTGCTATCACTGTCCTAAAAATTCTTTTTTTTCCCCACATATGAAACTCTTTTGAATACACATGCCAAGACTGACTTGAATAAAATAAACACTGAAGTGCTATTTCTGGAATGAATGTGCAAAATATGGCATACACATACCATAATGAATGGAATATTATTCAGCCTTAAAAAGGAAGAAAATTAAGCCGGGCTCGGTGGCTCAGCCTGTAATCCCACGCCTTTGGGAGGCTGAGGTGAGTGGATTGCCTGAGTCCGCGGGTTCGAGACCCGCCTGGGCAGTGAGACCTCATCTCTACAATAAATCAAAAAATCAGCCGGGCGTGGTAGCGCATGCCTGTAATTCTGGCTACTCGGAAGGCTGAGGCGGAAGGATCGCCGGAGCCCAGCAGGTCGAGGCTGCGGTGGCCGGGAGCGGCCACTGCACTCCAGTCTGGGCGACAGAGTGAGACTCCAACTCAAAAAAAAAAAAAAAAAAAAGGAAGAAAATTCTGGCACATGCTACCATGAGCAAAAACCCTTAAACATTATGCCAAGTGAAATAAGACCACCATAAAAGGGACACACACTGTCTGATTTCACTTATATGAGGTAACAAGTTATCAAAGTCATAGAGATATGGATGGATAGTGGTGATGGCTGCCAACTATGTGAATGAAATTAACACACTGAACACACACTTAATAGTTAAAATGATAACATTTATGTTACGGGTATTTATCACAATTTTTATTTTAATACCAGTCAAAATCTACTAAACTGCTTTCTTGACGTAGTAATATATCTTACTTATATCTGTGCACCCCTATCTCCCCAACAGACTAGGGTTCACCCAAGGGCAGGGATGGCCTTTCACTCACTGTCACACACTAAATGCCCCGTGCAGTTTCTGGGACACAGCTGAACTCAGTCAATGGAAATGGACCAAAATGATAAATCAACATGTGGAGCTGCAGTAAAGCTTCTTCCAACTGATGGTTTCCTCCTGGGACTACTCACACTTGGCTGCCATCCCGGCATGACCCCTTGTTCCCCATAAAGTGAGCAGGAAGTAAAAAGTAAAATGACTAAAACATTACAAGTCACTCTCTCTATTGAAAAGGCCAAATGCCACTGGGAGTGGCATGCCCACCTGAGGTCAGAGCCAACTACTGCTTGAGTTAAGCCACCTGCCCTTTGGAGAGGTTACCCATCAACCTCCTGCCTGTAAATACCACCTAAATGCCGACAGCTCTCTACCACACTGCAAACTTCTGGGGCTAAGAAGCTATGTGTCATCTCCTCGTGGATATTCAGTGAGTATCGCTACATCGATGTCCAATGCGTAGCTCTTGATCTCCCAACCCTGACTGTTCTCCCTCATCTCTGTAAATGTCAACCTTACCGAGCTCATTGTGCAAGCTAGTGTAGTCACCCTGGATGCCTCTATTTCCTCACTCCCACAACCAATCCATTAACTGGTCCCACAGCTGCCACTCCTAAAGCACAGCCCAACCTATGTACTTCCTTGCATCTCTGCTTCCACCACCATGGCCCAAGCCGTCATGGATTCTCAGGACCCTAACAGCCTGCTAGCCAGCCTGCCGATATTCACTCTTGGATTCCCTATGATCTTAGTGTTTTCTGTTTTTTGTTTTTTGTTTTTCTGAGTTGGAGTCTTACTCTGTTGCCCAGGTTGGAGTACAGTGGCATGCTCAAGACCACTGCAGCCTTGACCTGCTGGGCTCAGTTGTTCCTTCCACCTCAGATTTCCAAGTAACTGGAATCACAGGTGCATGCCACCACAACCGGTTAATTTTTTTATTTATTGTAGAGACACAGACTCACCAAGTTGCCCAGGCTGGCCTTGAACTCCTGGATTCAGATAATCCTCTTGCCTCAGCCTCCCAAAGTGCTGGGATTACAGGTTTGAGCCACTGCACCCAGCCCCCATGATCTTTCTACAGAAAAGCCATAATGGTCTTAAAAATATCAGGCCATGCTGCTCTCATGCGGTAATCTGGAACGGTGGGGATGCCATATGTGACTGGGTTCCTCCTAGCTCACCAATCAATCCCCCTTGAGCAGTGTTCCCGCCACACTGGCCTGATGTGATTCTGACAGCCTCCAGGGCTCCTATCTGCCTGTTCCCTATGCCAGGAGCAAATGTTTTTCCCCACCTTCCCCCATGATTGGACCTTCTCTCCTCCAGGTCTCAATCTGATCATCACCTACTCAGAAAGGCCTGACCATTGTGCTTAAAAACAAAAAAACGAATACTCTCGTAGTCTATTTTATTTCCTCCTTCTCACCTTCTTTACCCATTTACTACAATCCATTTGTTGAGATTAAAAAAACAATGCACTGACTTATTTTGTCTAGCTCCCTTCCAGAATAATAGCTCCCTGAGGGCAGGACCTTTCTGTGGTGTTTCCTGGCCAGGCACCTGGTGAGCCACTCCAAACTATGTTGGGTAAAGGCGCAAACGGCTCTCCTCCCAGGCTGAGGAGTAGCTACAAAGAACACTCCCACATCTGGGGCGCAGCAACCCTCTCTAATTCCTGAAGGAGAAGGGGAATGTGCAGGTCAGCTGAGGTCAGTAAATCATTCAATAAATGCTCTAGCCCCACTCAATAAGTCATTTATTGTCGAAAAAATAATGCATTTTAAAGCACTTTTAGCTGCGGCAAATTATTAATCATTGGTTAATTTTCCTTGGAGACGCTGCCAGCTCTGGGCACTGGAGGCTCTTATGGTCAAGCCTGGAGACTCTGTTAGGAAAGGCTAAGAAGGACATAGGGTGCTTAAGGTCAGGGAGTCTGGCAGCAGCAAGTAGGGTGAGGCACACCAACAGTCTCACAGTAAGACCCGCCCTACACCTAATTAGCACCCCCGTCCCCCAAGTCAGGATTCTCAATCTCAGCCCTACTGACACTTAGGGCTGGATAATTCTTTATTGTAGGGAGCTGTCCTGTGCACGGTAGGATGGTTAACAGCATCTCTGGACTCTACCCTCAAGAAACCAGTAGCATCCCCACCCCAAGTTGTGACCAGTAAAAATATCTCCAGACATTGCCTGGGTGGCAAAATCACATTGAACAGGACCACCACATTAAGGTCTTTTTGTCTGTCTGAAATAGCTATCAAATCTTACTTTAAATGTGGGCTCCAGAAAGAAGCCACAGGACAAATGACAACAGCAGTCTCTTGGCCACCAAAACAAGGAAATAAACCCATCACTATATTCTCTCATTCAATTCACCTCCAAGAGTTCAAGGCGTCTATGTTAACTGAGAATTCCAATAAGACTGGGCAAGTGTGGTCATAAGCTATGTACAGAATCTACTCCTTAGCTTTCTTCAGGTTTCTGTAAGGCTAAGAGTTCAATACCCCAGCTAACCAAAGCCTCCTCTTCCGTGTAGTAGAGGTTCTCAGAGTGTGGTCCCAGACCAGCAGCATCAGCATGCCCTGGCTAGTTAGACATGAAAATTCTTGGGACTCACTCCAGACCTATGAATCAGAAACTGAGAGTGGGGCCCAGCAATCTGTACCCGCATCTGTAACGCAGATTCAGGTTCAATTTAGCACCTGCTATACAGCGTGCTCTGGCATACCAAATGGGAAACCCTTGTCTGATAATAAGCCAATAGTCCCAACTCTGGCTGTTTATCAAAATCCCCACCTCAGCCTGGGAGTTTTAAAACAAAATCCCACAGATATCCAGAGCCCCCTCCCACATGACAGAATCAGAGTTCAGCCAAGATGGAATCCAACTGGTAAACTTTAAAAAACTCTCCTTCTAGCCACTCAACAGATCCTGGTCATCAGCCAGGTCTGGGAACCATTTATACAGTAAAGAGAAGAGAGAGTGTGTAGCCACCTGGAAGTCAGAGTTTACAGAAAGAGACAAAGCTTGAGCAAATTCTAGGGAAATAATTTGGAGTTTCCTAAGGAGACACAGGAAGAAAAAGGGACACATTCTCCAGAAACACAGAAGCCACACAAACGAGACTTACTGGTTAGAGACAGCAAGGGCAAAAGCTGCATGGGGTTTGGTGTGGTAATATGGTAACCAAAGTTTAACTTTTGGAAATTTATTCCACAGAACAAGCTTTCAACCCCTTGAAAGACAGCCCCTACTATCTCTCCCCATTGTTTAAGCCAATACCTGAACAGGGAAGGTGCTGAAGGTGTATTTTTCAGATGAGTATTACAAGGTTCAGAATTAAATAATCAGTCCAAAGAGTTTTATAACTACACTGGCAACACTACTTTAAAAAGCTGCCAAATCACAAATGCCCAAAAACAGTTAACTAAATGTATGAACATGAATATTTTAAAGCTGTTTTCAAATAACAAGCATACGGCTTGTGTCACCAAAAAGTATCATTTATATTGAGTAATATTACATTTTGAAAAGCAAAAAAAGGAGCCCAGAGGTGTTACTGTGGCTTCCAGCAGGGTTGCCATGAGCGCTGCCGGCTCTGCAAATGATGCTCCCAAAATCCCAGACAATATGGGAGATTGGCTTCAGGTTCCTGATGGCAGCTACAGTTTGATTCAGCAGGGCTCCTTCTCCTTTCCAGTCTTGACTTCCATTCGTTCCTGGATTCTACTCAGAACTCCAATCCCTGCTCAGTAGCCAGACTTCAGCTATAATGTTGCCTCAGCTCTGTAAAGTGCTATACATAGTTCCTACTTTTCTGCAGGGGGTGATCTTTGCTCTTATCAGTAGTGTTTTAACAAAGACTGCACACACAGGTACACACACAAAAAGCAGCAAAACATGAACTCTTCTGAGTATTACAGACTAATTAATGATGAAAAATAAATACAGTGCACCAATGAAGATTTAAAAGAAATGACCAGTAAGAGTTTGAAGCTGACGTTTAGTCCCTTCTGAGGGAAGGGAAGAGTCTATGATTGAGACAGGACACAGAATATTAGCTGGTAAAATTTGATTCCTTGACCTGGGTGGTGGTTACCAGGATGCTACCCTTATAATAATTCTTCAAGTTATGCATTTGTTTGTATAATATTCTGTAGCCCCTTTATAACATAAATGTTAAAAAGTGTGAAGTGAGAAGATGCACAATGTGATTTGAATGAATAATTTAACTATGTATAAATAATCATATATTGACCATTTCCTAGAAATCCTTGTGAAAATTATACAACAAATGCACAGTTACTTAACAGTGGGGTTGAGCTTTAAAAAAGAAAGAAAGAAAGAAAGAGAAAGAGAATAGCGAAATAACATTCTTCACTTCACTCAGATTTGCAAAAAAAATGAACACTTGCCATCCAGGTCAGGGAGTAGAGAGGTAAGATTGTCAGGAATTTGATAACTGTTGACTGCTCACAGAAGGGTACTCAGGGGTTCATTATGCTGTTCCCTCTCCTCCTATATATGTCTGTCATTTTTCATCATATAAGGATAGAAAAGAAGGAGGAAGACTGGGAGAAAATTTGCATTTGTGTAAGTCTTCAATGTTGGGTATTTGATAGACATCGAGTTTTCTCTAAGAGAGGGAGGACATTTATCCAACTATTAATATTGGTGTTAAAGATGAAATTAGTACATTTTTCCCTAATTAACAATGACTGGCTGGTGGTGGCTCACATCCATAATTCCAGCACTTTGGGTGGCCAGGAGTTCAAGACCAGCCTGGGCAACACAGCAAGACCTCTTCTCTACAAAAAATTAGCGAAGTGTAATGGCACATGCCTGTAGTTCCAGCTACTAGAGAGGCTGAGGCAGAAGGATCACCTGAGCCCATGTCAAGGCTGTGGTAAATTGTGACCGTGCCACTGCGCTCCAGCCTGGGTGACAGAGTAAGATCCTAACCCCCTCCCCCCAAAAAAATGTCTGTACTTTTTAAATCTTTTAATTCATATGATGGTTTCAGAAAAACATGTAAGAAAGGTAGGTGTAATACTGACCACTGAACTACAACCACAGCTTAGCTCACCGAAATTACTCCTTGACCCACCGTGAGTCTGGTTCTTCCTTCTCTTCTCATCTTTGGAAAGCAGTTTGACTATCTTCAAGTCTTCTCACAGTTGGGTGAGACCATGTGGCATGAAGTGGAAGGGAGGTCTGCCATGACCATAGCTCTCTTCTTCCAGCCCTCAAAACCTAACAAGGCAGCAACCCAATCACCACCAAACACACTCAGGGCCTGGGCCATACACCCAGGTACTTGGAGATCTTGTTAAATATGGATTCTGATTTACTACAGCTAAGGCAGGACCTGAGACCCTACCTGTCTCCCAAGCCCCAGGTGGTGGCAATGCTGCTGGTCTGCAAAGCATACTTAGCATATCAAGGCTGTAGCAGAGCTACCACCACCAAGTTTCTCTTGTTTCTGGTGCCTCAAAGTTGGTGGTCAAATGATGAGCAGTGGAAAATACAACCAAAAAGACGCAAACAGAAATAGCCAGATGGCCTTTCTCTCTTGACCCATAACAAAGTCTATGATTAACTCCAGTCTTAAAAGTGCAGCTAGTAAACGAATCCAGAGACAGCTGCATGCAGACAGATTATGTTAGCATGCAATGTGATAGGAGTTGGCTGGGTTCTATCCAAAACAGTATCTGCCACCCTGAGTCAGAGACAGGGCTGTAAACACTGAGCTCTCCAAAGGCGGTAGATACTTGCCTAGGAAGCAGAGGATATGAAGGTCACACGCTGGCCTTTCGTTCACAAAGGTTCCCAACAGCTGTGCCACTCTTACCCAGAAGCCTACACAGAGGTTGTTTATTCTCTGAGGCCACAGCTATAATTAACAGATTATTACTCTATAAAACCTCACCAAATATTTGCACTGCATCAGCCCTCAATATCCTAGCAGTCCAGTGTTTAGGAACATCATCATGTTGGTCCAAAAGTCTCAGGAAGCAGATGAGAACGTGCAGCAACCTTCAAGGATACTTTGAGACACTGATCTGCAGTGGAGCCTTCTTGGTTACTTAACTTGATGCTCCTTTTCTATTTATATAACAGACTTGGCCCTAATAGAAACAAAGCACGCAGCGTGACATGGCTTCTCACGAAACTGGAAGAAGGAAGCAGGATTCCCTCAGTCTTCAATCACAATAACCAACAGCCTGGAAAACAGGCTCAGCTCAATCCAAGAAGCTCCAACCCACTCAAGAGGTTTGATTACGTGCCTCTGCCCACTAACTTTAAGAAAAAGTTGGAAAGGCGCAGTGGCCTATGCCTATAAAAGCAGCACTTTGGGATGCCGAGGCGAGAGGATGGCTTAAGGCCAAGAGTTAGAGATCGACCTGGGCAACATAGTGAGATATCGTCCCCATAAAAAAAATTTTTTTTAATTAGCTGGGAGTGGTGGTGTACTCCTGTAGTCCCAGTTACTTGGAAGGCTGAGGCAGAAGGATCACCTGAGTCCAGGAAGTCCAGATTGTGGTAAGCCATGAACGTGCCGCTGCACTCTAGCCTGGACAACAGAGTGAGACCCTGACTCAAAAAGAAAAGAAAAAAAAAGAAAAAGTCAGTCTACAGACTGATTGATCTCAAGTACTGGGATAACTCAGAACATTTGGGGAAAATAGTCCAGCATGTTATTCAAGCAAATCAAGTGTTTGTGGTAAAATGTGTTTACAACATTCTCCAGGCAATCTAATTTATACAGATCATTTACCTTAGAACAATCTTTCATAGGCAGCTCAGCCTCTGTTTAGATGAGCACAAGTTTCATACAGAAACATGAAATCTAAATGAATCACCTCTATATCCAGTGGATTACAAGCTCCATGAGGCCACAGGTTAGTTTTACCTTTTTTCATTTCCCCCAAAGTGTCTGCTATAGTGGAATACACATGCTGGGTCAACCTAAATACCTGGAACTACCACGAAATCTCTCTCATACATACACACACACACACACACACACACACACACACACACACTCACACACACAATGGGTCCTCAAAAAAGACAAGAAAGAACACAAATAAATATTTGGCCATAATAATTCAGGAATTTGAATTCAATATTTTTTCTCCCTGCTAATTCAAAAGGAATTTACACAGAACATGGTTCCTACTTATTTGGAATCTCCCCTGAAATTTCCAAACTTTTTACCAAAGTCTCCAAAATGATGACACATGTGTTACAATTATTTCTGGAATTTACTTTTCTTGATGTTTCTGTCAGCTTTGACAAGGTAGGAGTGAGTTTCAGGGTGCAAGTCCATCTCGCCCAGCCTTACTATAGCTCCGTCAGCTTGGATCATACCCTCTGTCACTGCCTCCTTCTGTTCCTGGCCCCCTCTCTTGGGGTTATAACTCTTCAGGTCCACATAGGAGACTCAGGTTGCACCTTCAATTCCCTGGAGGAGCAGGTCACTGAAAATATGGAAAATTAAAAGCAACAAGACCACCGAGGCATTTGGCATGTTTCCTTCTACTCCATGGACAGCATTTGTCCTAAGCTTTTGAGTACCTCATCCTCCCACATGCCTCTTCCTGCTGGCCCCAGGTTTACTCTAGGAAGCCTGCTTTAGCTCTTCACATTTCTGCTCAAAAAACTTTCTCCTTTGGCTGGGCCATCAGATATCTCTCCAGACCCTTAATAGGGTCTTTGTACTGTTAATATTTTTTTTTTTACTTTCTAGGCTAGGGAGAGACAACCCCTCCTAGGCTAGCCAATTCTTAGAAGTAGCAAGGCCCAGCCAGGAGCTTGCCTTTTATGCAAACTAACCAATCCAGAGCTGTGCCTACTTTATCTGGCCTGTCCACCACAGGGAGCAATATTTCTTCGGCTGACTCATCCCAGGGCCTGGCAACAGACAACTGGAGACCATCCCTATGCTTAGAGTCTGCTGAAACTATTCAAACTAGCCAATTCTAAACAGTTCACTCTGCCCATGGAAATCCCAATAAAGGCTGTGGTCTAGGCTCTCCCTGGCTGCTGCCCCTTCTGCCTCCTGACAAAGGCTAGTGCTTCCCCATGTGGTCCTGGGTGGAATGCCGTGTCTCTTGTCTCTAAGACCTGCGAGTATAATCAACTCTGCTTTCCTGGGCATCTCCTCTGTCTCCTCTTGTGGCACATCTGACTGACTACCACCAAAAAAGGAAAACAGAATAGACTTTCACTTTAATGTTTAATATGTAAGGCCTCATAGGAACATTCTGACAGAGACTTCAGCCTCTGCCCTAGGTCACCCTACAATCCAAAATTACTTCTTGGCAAATGGTATGAAGTTTGGAGAGGAAGGGCATCTGGTTGTCATGCTATGATTTTACTGCAAGCAAAGAGAATCAAAAAGAAGTTGAGCCTAGTTGTTCATTTAATTTTTATAAAGCCAACACCCTACATTCTTAGAAGAAAAGGCAAAAGGTTAAATAAATAGGCACCAATTTGAGTTCATATTTCTGGTAAATATCCATGAGCTAATAACTGAGATTGCTTAAGCTCCATAAAGAAAATACACATGGTCCTCATGGCTCTTCGCCAGAACTGACAGTGTGATCAAAATTGCCCCATCCCCATTATTGGCTTTGAATGGGAAACCAATTTTCCACACCCAATCAGTCCTGCTTCTTTATAATTACCCCTACCATCTCTCTTCTTTGCAACTGCTTAGAATGCTTGGCTTCAACTCCAGACCTGGAAAATTTACCCTCTCAGCAGCATTCTAATGCACAAAAACAACTGCACCTCAAAAGCAGGATCAGGGTACCTTATTTTATGCACAGAATTAAAAACTGAGTAACAAAGAACAGCTGTCAGAAATGGCAGCACTGATTTCAAATGTAATAATCTTTCTGCCTGTTAATTAGAGTTAAGGTGGGGGAGCTAACCGTAAGTTATACACTCTTCCAATTGGGCAATATTATGTTAATGGAGCAGATTTTACAAAAATTCCAGTTAAACTCGTCCATTCTTTGAAGCATTCGGTCAATTATGAAATTCCCAGTCCTCAGCTTGAATAGCTGCATTTTTAGAAAAACCCAACAGCCTCTGAAAAGCCTCTGTACGTGGTCTGTTAAAGGGCCCATTTGTTAGGAAATAAGTCAAGAGGGAAAACTCCATAGTGAACTTTCTAAAACAGCTTGTTGGCCAGGCACCTTTGCTCATGCCTGTAATCCCAGCACTTTGGGAGGCCGAGGTGGGAGGATCAATTGAGCCCAGGAATTACAGACAAGCCTGGGCAACACAGCAAGACTTCATTTCTCGAAAGAATAAAAAAATTTTAAAAATAGCTGGAAATGGTGGTGCAGGCCTATAGTACCAGCTACTCTGGAGGCTGAGGCAGGAGGATCACCTAAGTCCAGGAGGTCAAGGCTGCGTCGAGCTGTGGTCATGCCACCACTGCACTCTAGCCTGGGCAACAGCGTGAGACCCTGACTCAAAATAAAAATAAAAAGAAGAAGAGGAAAAAGAAAATAAAAAGAAGAGCTTCCATAATAATTTTATATCTTCTCCAATTCACTCTGAAAAATATTTTCTATAACCACAAAAGCTCAGAGGCAGAAAAACAAAAGGAACCGAAAATACCACAAGCAGGTTCTGTCAGGGGAGGTAATGCTCTGTAGGAGATGCTTTGTTCATGGTCTGTCATCCCCACTCTGGCCTGTCCTCTATCTTCCCACAGTCCTATAACCAACCCCAATGTTCTCAATGCCATTTCAAGCTAATCCATTTTCCTCTTGCAGGCCTTTCTGCACCTCGCTCCTCCATCAAAGTCACCTTCGCCGGTTCAGAAGGGAGCATGGAAGGAAGGCAGGGCCCCACTCATATGCAAGCCCCACAAAGGTAAAGAATAGCGAAAAGAGCAATCCCCCAATCTCACAGCTGGGTAACCCAAGAGCAGAGAAGGTACTATCAACTGTCTCCCTCCAAGAGGCCAGAACCCAATGGTTTCTTCCTCCCTCAACCCATGGAAGTGGCCCTCAGCTCCTCTCAAAACCACAATATGTGGGAAACACCGTTATTAATTTTTTTAAAAAAGAAGAAACTAAAACCCACAGTTCAGTTTTTTGTTTTTATTTACCAGGAATCTCAACAACAGAACTATAGGGAAACAGGAACTATAATACTCATTAATTGAAATTATCTCTTGGGTACCCACCACTAACAGGACCTTTCTAGGTTTGAGATCACAGACAGACTCTTTCATAGAGGTCACATCAGGGAAGTGAGGGGGGAAAGACAACCACACTGAAAAGACAGGGCAATGGGTTGGGACCACTACTCTAGCCAGGTATCAAGGTGGAGCTCCCCAAGTAGGACCAAGCCCCCAGGGTCAGCATGTTCCAACCAAAGAGAACAGAGTGTAGAAGCCCTAAGGCCTAAAGCATTTACAGAAAAATTCTTAACTACTAAGCATGTCCCCTCTGATTGGATGGAGATCATAAGAGTGTCCTCCAGAAGGGAGAGAAGCAGGGAACCTGGAAAACCATAGCGGGGCTTCAGGTCCTGAAGAAAGGCCTCAAGTATGGTTAACACTTTTCTCCATCCACTTGCAGTGTAAAGAAACTAGCTGGGATTGGAACTAGGCTAAGATCACACTGCTGGTCAACAACCAGGCTAGTCACCAAAGAGGGAACTTGCCCTGCTAGAAGAGGCAACTCTGGCCCACCCCAAGGATAAGCCAGGGGTCACCTGGAGGACAGAGCAGAGAGAACCATACTCTCTTAGCTTTCACAGCCATCATTCTTACATACAAAGCACAAGTTATGGGTTATTTCTGAGAACATCTGCTCAAGTGAGAATACTAATAGGTTCTCACTTATCATTACCATGGGTAAAGTTTAGCAAATGGACAGGGTGTAGACATCACCCTGTCCAGTTTATATCTATGCTCCATAGTTTTTTGGAGGGAGAGGGTTATGGAATATAAACTTCAGCTTGATTAATGATTATATTCAACCTGGAATAATTTTAGGAGTGAAATGGGGAGCTATTAATAATTACAATGTGACAAGGGATATAAACCAGGATTGTCCTGGGCCACTGGGTACAGATGAAAGGTTTAAAAGAAAGAGAGATTGACAACAGCTCTATGACCTCAGGTAATTTGAAATTCTATTCGTCTAATTTGATACCAAACCACGGAATAATTTTTTTCTTCCTCTTGGGAAACAGGAGCAGGAGAGAGGCTGTTACACCAAATTACTTTCTTCTGAAACAAAAGGATGCAACACCTAGAAATGAGGCTTGGTAGGAGACCAAGATATAAAGAACACAAACCCTTTTCTCTACAATCCAACCAAGTGTTAAAATCCATCAGGAACCACAGGGCACTTCAGAGATAAGGAATTGACCAAAACATCAACAGCAAATTATTAAACCCGAGGAAATAAATTTATGTCTGTAGTGTGGTATGCTTTTAGAAATACACTTCTCAAAGGATGTAAGAACAGGAAAGAGCATTTGTACATAAACTAAAACACAAAGGAATGTCACTCCCTGTCCTCTACCTGCCAAAATCCCTTACCTGTGATTTCCACACATGTGATTTCCACATCCCCCCCCCGACGGGACTTCCGGCCACGACTTCCAGCTATTTGCAAACTCTGTTGCTTTGGGCGTGAAATTTAACCTCTCCGCACCTTCGTTTCCCCAACTGGAGGCAAAAAAAGTGGCCGCACTTTGGCAAAGGGTTGCAAATGTCAGCAGTGGGTATGGTAGCATTCTACCTTGTCTTACAGGAGGTTGCCCAGAAAGATAGGAAACTTCGTGAATGTCTAGGCGGATCCTGGAGGAATCGAAGTGACTGGGCCAAGATGAGGGCGGGGAGCAGAGAGACAAAGATGAAGGGGGATGGGAAAGGGGTGGGGGGAGGCAAGGTCCTCCAGAAACTCAACCCTTCGTAAATCCCCAAACCCTTACTGCCCATGGGTTTTTGTGGAAACCAGTTAATGTGTCTGATTTGCTGAGCCCAGCCTGGATAAAACAAAGACACTCGAGAGAACAGAAGACAAGTCTGAACAGAAGACATTGAGAGAACTGTAATAGAGTATACCATAGACTTAGGTCAGGAGCATGCTATAACCCAATAAATATGTAATCAGCTTGTGAACAATAGCACGGCCATTTTTAGTTTTCTGTCTTAAAACATATAACTGTTGAAAGTTCCAGTTATGGGAAAAACTGCAAAGTTCCAGTTATTCTTCCCTTGTCTCACTTTCCCCTTAGCAACAACCAATCAGGTGCCAGGGAGAAATCACCTAAGTTTCCAGATGTCTCTGCAACTTCCCTAGCTAGTGGGCCAAGGTCAGCCCGAGTCAGGCTAGCCAATCCTCCACGATTAAGCTGACCACCAGAAGTTACTACCCAATTAAATGGTAACAAAACTGGAAAGCCCCCCCAAACTCCTCCTCCCTTTGTGTAAAAGCATAAAAGGCATCTGCTTAAGGAAATCAGAGCCTCTGAATGTACTCCGCTGTGTCGGTTGTCGACAGAGGTCCAAGTTCGAGCTTGCAAATAAAGACCCTCTTGAACTTTCATCGGAATTGGCTCTTGGTGGTCTCTCAGATTGAACTTTCCACCACTACAGCATGAGACAGAAAGAGGCAAAGGAAGTGCCTGGACAGGAGCGGAAGTGGGGGGCAGGACTTCTGCTCACAATTTCCGGCTGCATTTGAGCGCTTTCCCAGAGGCCACATGACCCAAGAGAGGCGGCCTGGTTTGCCGCTGGATACCTGGGGACTGCAACCCTGGAAGGGCACTCCTGCCCCATTCCTGAACATAGGCTTCACCAAGTTCTGCATGGTCTCAGCAAGGACAGTCCTTAAACAATGATGTTCCTAGGCGGGCTCGGTGGCTCAGCCTGTAATCCGCGCCTTTGGGAAGCTGAGGTGAGTGGATTGCCTGAGCCTGTGGTTTGAGACCCGCCTGGGCAATTGATGAGACCTCATCTCTATAATAAATCAAAAAATGAGCTGGGCGTGGTAGCACATGCCTGTAGTTCCAGCTACTTGGAACGCTGAGGCAGAAGGATCGCCGGAGCCCAGCAGGTCTAGGCTGCAGTGGCCGGGAGCGGCCACTGCACTCCAGTCTGGGTGACAGAGTGAGACTCCAACTCAAAAAAAAAAAAAAGTGATGCTCCTGTTCACTTCTTCCTTCCTTGAGATTTTTGCCCGGAATTCAATCTAAATACGGAGAGAGAGGAAGGGGTACAGAGGCTTTGTCCATGGACCCTGAGCGAGTTACTTCGATCTGCCTGGGATCCCGTTTTGTGCCTGTCACCAACTTCTCAAAGTACAACTCTCCAAGAGAAGTAGCATTAAAGGTTAGTGAAACTGGGCTCGATGGCTCAGCCTGTAATCCCAGCACTTTGGGAGGCCAAGGCGAGAGGACTGCCTGCGTCCAGGGATTCGAGACCAGCCTGGGCAACTTGGCCAGATCTTGTCTCTACAATAAATCAAAAAAATTGAGCCAGGCTCGGTGGCTCAGCCTGTAATCCCGCGCCTTTGGGAGGCTGAGGTGAATGAATTGCCTGAGCCCGCGGGTTCGAAACTGCCTAGGCAGTGAGACCTCCTCTCTACAATAAATCAAAAAATCAGCCGGGCGTGGTAGCACATGCCTGTAATTCCAGCTACTTGGAAGGCTGAGGCGGAAGGATCGCCGGAGCCCAGCAGGTCGAGGCTGCGGTGGCCGGGAGCGGCCACTGCACTCCAGTCTGGGTGACAGAGTGAGACTCCAACTCAAAAAAATAATAAATAAATAAATAAATCAAAAATTGGCAGCAGGTGGTAGCACACGTCTGTAGTTCCAGCTACTTGTAAAGCTGAGGTGGAAGGATCTCCTGAGCCCAGCAGGTCGAGGCTGTGGTGGCCGTGAGTATGCCAATGCACTTCAGCTTAGGGGACAGAGCGTGGCTGCAACTCAAAAAAAAAAAAAAAAAAGGCTGCTTAGTCTTCCTCGGGTTCATCTGCAGTTTGTCAACCAGAGTTCAAACCAACCAACAAAACCTTCACACACTACCTCTTCCACACGGTTGCAAGTGGCTGCTATTTGCTTACTTAGTTCTGCCCCCTAAAAGACGCCAATTCCCAGAAATCAAAGGCGATTCCTTCCCTTTCTGTGTTTGTGAGACCGCTCTCTGTGGGATTTCTTCCTGCTGCGCCTCATCCTTCCTGGAAGGGACTTTCAGAAAATATGCCTCCTCCTTACAGGAAAGGAATCCCTCCTGAGGAACTGTGGAGATGAGACAGCTTTGTGGAATTTCCCTTCCCCAGACTTCAACTTTCTGGGCAGCTCCCAGCAGAAATGACCAAAATCCACACAAGAGGGGTAAGAGACAGGGAAAGGGAGAAAGTTCCTATTTCGGCTTACTCAAGTGGACAAATTTTCTCTTCAAAATGCTGTTTTATGGAAAAACAAAGGCTACATTATATTCTAAAGGGGAAAGTATTTTGAGTTTGCCAAGAAAACATTTGAGCTATTTCTTTTTTCAGCTGTTATGAATGACTTGCATGGGGTTTTCCCCAAAGAAAAATAGTTTGGATAATTTGCATGTAGATATAAAAAAAGAAAGTTCAGAGCGTGAGTCTGAGTTATTTCATGGCCTGAAAAGGCAAAACAGCTTACACTGGACATCCTTGAGCCAAAGACACCTGGTGCTGGGGAACCAACACCAACAATAACGAATGATGGAATTTCAAGAATAATTTTACAGACTTAGAACTCCCAGACTGCTTATTCAAGGACAGAACATGCTCTCTTCTGCTATAGTAATCCATAAGTAAAGCAATCTGAAGGGTTTGGAGATTGGTCCCACATTTGAAGAGTTTTAGGGATTTTTTTCCTGAACTCAAAACATGGGGGAAACAGAGGGAGGCTCTATAATGAGTCGGTGGAATAGAGTAGTGGTCCCCAACCTTTTGGGCATCAGGGATCGGTTTTGTGGAAGACAGTTTTTCCACAGACCAAGGGTTGGGGGTATGGTTTGGGAATGATTCAGTGCATCACACATTTATTGTGTACTTTATTTCTATTATTACTATATTGCAATGTATAATAAAATAATTATACAACTCATCATAATGCAGAATCAGTGGGAGCCCTGAGCTTGCTTTCCTGCAACTAGACGGTCCCATCTGCGGGTGATGGGAGACAGTGACACCCAAAGTGTGTTGCTTATGACCGGTCTACTCTGTAATCTCATTTTGGTTGCTGTCACTGCAGAAACCCCTGCTTCACAAAGATAGGGTGTTGGAAATGGGAACAGACTTTTCAGTGCTGATTTACAGTAGTCTGAGCTCGGGTGGTAATGTAAGCTACTTGGAAGGCTGAGGTGGAAGGATAAGGAGCAGCTGTAAATACAGATGAAGCTTCCTAGGAACCTGCTGTGCAGCCGGGTTTTTAGAGGTTGGGGACCCTTGGAATAGAGGGCTGGAATCCTTGACAACTTCAGCCTAATAGAGGAAAAATTACTATAATACAAAGTAACTCCAGTAAATGACGACCACCAGCACCATATCCAGTCAAGACCTCTGTGAGGCACATGGGTTGTATTAGTCTGCTCAGGAAGCCATTAAAAAAAAATACCACAATCTTGGTAGCTTAAATGACAGATATTTATTCGCTAACAGTTCTGGAGGCTAAAAGTTCAGGATTAGCAGGGACTGTTCCAGACCTCTCTCCTTGGCTTCTCCCTGTGTCTTCAAATCATCCTACCTCTGTATCCAGATTTCCTCTAGGAAAGGACACCAATCATATTAGATTAGGGTCTGCCCTAATGACCCGATTTACCCTTCACTGCCTCTTTAAAGAACTTATCTTCAAGTGCAACCACATTTGAAGTACCAGGCCTTAGGACTTCAACATACACATTTTGGGAAGGCCACAGTTCAGCCTATAACATGGATGATGGAAGCAACAGGTCCAGATTTACTAGAGAAACAAGGACTTCCTGGAGCCAAGCACTGAAACGGAAAGGCTTCCTGAGAGGCAGGAAGGATCCACCAAAGGAGGCTTTGGAGGTACATCCAAACAGCACAGCAGCCTTCTTGATTTGCTCAAGAGCAGGGGTTCTTAAACTGCAGGTTATGACAGGTCCTGAAGTCAATTTAGTAGATCATGATCGGCATTTTTCTTGTTTTATGATTTAGAATACAAAATAGCATGTTATATGTTTAAACATATATTAAATGTGAGACAGAACAAATGTACCTTGAGTCATTACATGTGTAAAGCTTATAGAATGTGATCAAAACATTTAAAAACTGGTCCTCTGGCAGTGAATCTGAAACTTCAGCATGCATTAGAATCACTTGGAAGACCGATGAAAACGCAGACTGCTGGGACCCATCCCCAGAGTTTCTGATTCAGCAAGTCTGGGTGAGACCTAAGAGTCTTATTTCTACTAAGTCCCCAGGTGATGGTGCTGATGCTGCTAGTCCCAGAACCACTGAGAGAACCAATGCTCTAGAGCTGCTGTGTCCAATTCAGTAGCCATCAAGCACATACACCCGAGTATAGACGGGCTACAGAGGATTGGGTTCTGCAGAAGATCCTCAGATCCCCTCCCTCTCAATTTCCAAAACAGTCCATCTTCTTGGGGACAGAGCCTTCTCAAAAGTTTGAACCAGAGATATATCCTAACAGGCTCCTCCCTCAGCCCTCTGAAAGGTTCCCTCCTCCCCCAGGGTACCAAAGGACCAGGCTCTGGTCTTCCAAGAACCTGCACACAGTTCCTGGTTGCCCCTCCCTCTGCTGCCTTAATCAGACTACAGCTTCCCCTAACTCATGTTCTCTCCACACCTACCCTCCTCTAACTTTGTGTTACAGCCCGAAGGATCTTTTTTCTGATGAGTATCTCATGCTGAAAAGCAACACAGTGCAGAAATTAAGAGTGGCAACTCTGGCTCCCATCTGCCTAGATTCAGATTCTTGCTTTGCTCCTTGTTAGCTGTGTGACCTTGGCCAAGTGTCTTAACCTCTCTGTAATTCGATTTCCTTATCTTTAAACTGGGGACAGTGAAGTACCAATCTCAGATGGGTTGGAAGGATTAAATGAGTTAATAGTCATAAAGTACATAGTAAGGGCTATACACGTGTACACACTCCTGGCCCCTGCTCCTCCCCTCCCAGCCCTCAGCACCTGGTGATCTGGGAGGGAAAGTTAACCATCAGCATCTGGCTCTGACCAGGTTTTTTTTTAAAAGACTTTCACCATCTAGGGATTTAATCAACTAAGCTAGAGCAGTGCTGTCCAACAAAATCTTCTGCAATGATGGAGAGTATTCTAGACCTACGGGGAAGGGAAGAGGAAAATTAGGAATTTTCTTTAATCACTATAATTACCATCCCCTTCACCAAAGGGAAGGTGAAAGAGGTCGTCACAGTTAGTTGAAATAGCATCCAAGCTGTCCTATGTGTTCATTCAAGAATAGCAACTGAGCAGCTGTGCCAGGAGGGGGTCAGTTGAGGACATATACAGTGAAGACATGTAGGTAAGGACACCATCCTCATGGAGCTGGCAGTCTAGCGGCTACACAGTCACCACGGCACTGTTGGTGGACACCCTCAGTGGTTGGCACACAGCAAAGACTCCCAAGTGTTTATGGTCTGACTCCCACTGGGACATAAGTCCCATAGGACAGGAACAGGGCTCACTCACCACTCTATCACCAGCACCTACAACCCAGAGAGGGACACCACTTTGCAGCTGAGACTACCTACCTGGTTTGAACCTAGGCTCTGCCACTCACAGGCTGTATGACTTTGGGAGATAATAGTACCTACCTCCTAGGTTTGTTATTAGGATTAAATCAGTTAATATTTGTGAGGTGTTAGAATAGCTAGCTCCCCTGCCTGCAGTAAGCACTATATAACAGTAAAGTTAAAAAAAAAAAGCCAGCAACTGACATACACCAGGTCCATATTCTTTGAATAATGGACTAAAAGTTGGCTAATGGACAGGTTTTCAGGGAGGATTGTAGCAGCAGAGCCAAGAGGTAGGTACTCTGGCCAGGGAATAGCATGAGATAAGGGAACGAGACAACAAATACAGAGTATGAACGGGGAAGGCAGCATATATTGACTGCCCAGGACCAGTGGACATCTGAAAAGGTAAGAAATTTGGGACCAGGCCAAGGAGAGCAAAAGAGGACACCATCAAAGGCTTGAAGCGCAGCAGAGCTGTCCTTTGTAAAGATGAAGGATGGGTTGGAATCGGAATCATAGACCTCCAGACAAGACAAGGCAACTGATCGACTTCCCTTCATCACTGACTAGACTCTTCCCTGCATGTAGACAACTGTGAAAACTCAAGCCTAGGTGACCAAGTATGGTGGTGCTATTAATGGAAAGAGAGAAATCAGCCAGCAGAGGCTGACTGGGGCACTTTCAGCCATGTCGCTCTGCTGTGAAGCTGCTTTCCAGAAGAATTCTTGGAGATGCAATAACACCACCTTATAATTTTCAAAGTACTTGCATAGATAGTGGCCCAGTTTTTAGCATGTATTAAAATTTCCTTTGTTACCTTTACTTTTTAATACATCTTCATTTCTGGGTGGCAATTACTAACAGGCCACTTGTCCATTAATCAGAGATGGGTTATTACATACTGCTCTACTTCCGTATTACCTCCCTGCTTGATTGGAGATGGAGGAGAAAAAGAAGAGTCTAGAACTTACTATCCTTAAAATGTAACTCTTGGGCCTAGGTGCGACAGGACACACCTATAGTTCCAGCTACTCTGGGAGGCCGAGGCGGGAAGATGGTTTGAGGCTGTAGTATGTTATTAATCATGCATGTGAATAGCCACTGCACTCCAGCCTGGACAACACAGTGAGAACGCAAATCTAAAAAGAAAATATATTTTTTAATTTTAATATATACTAAAAAAACATACAACTCTTAGACCATGCTGTGCATAGGTTCAATTTTCCCAAATTGTAGAAGAGATCACAAAAGCCCAGAGTGGCCATATGTCTTGCCCAAGGTCACATATAGCTAATAAGTATAAGATTATGGCTAGAACCCAGGTCTTCTGGTTCCAGTCTGAAGCTCCACCCATAGTATCTAGGTTCTCACTTGCTCCTATCTAAGGTGGTATCAGCAGCTCTAAAGTCAGATTAAGACTTGAATAATAGCAGTCACTGATCAAGCATATTAAGTGAAAAATGTTCAGCTAGGCACTGAGAGATAAAGATGTGGAAGACTAGTTTCTGTCCTCAAAGAGCTAAGAATTTAGTGTCAAAAAGTCGTAAAAGAATAAAAAGGAAGACTTGGTCACTTAAGGCAGCTTTAAAATGACATAATAAAAGGGTAAATCTAGCAACAACTCTCATTGACTCATTTATCAAGGGCCTAATTTGCACTAGGCACCTGAATATACTATAGCAAATATATCTATTAGGAATGTATTATCTGTTTTGTAGTTGAACAAACGGTGTAAAGCCAGGCACAGTAGCTCACACTTGGAATCCCAGCACTTTGGGAGGCAAAGGCAGGAAGACTGCTTGAACCCTGGAATTTGAGACCAGCATAGGCAATGCAGTGAGAACTTGTCTCTATAAAATAAAATAAAAAATCAAATAGCCGGACATGATGGGGCACCGGTAGTCACACCTACTTGGGAAGCTGAGATGGGAGGACTCCACTTGAGCCCAGGAGTTCAAGGTTACAACAAGACATGATCGCACCACTGCACTCCAGTCTGGCAACAGAGTAAGACCCCAACTCTTGGCCGGTTTGTTTTCTGCAGACAAGGTCTCGCTATTGAAGCCTATGCTGGTCTGGAACTCCTGGGCTCAAGCAATCCTCACCCTGGCCTCCCAAAGGGCTGGGATTACAGGTGTGAGCCACCGCGCCTGGCCAGACCCCAGCTCTTTAAACCCCAACTCTTTAAATATATATATATGCCTGGGTCTCAGCCCCAGAGACTATCATTCAAATTGTCCTAGGGAGGAACCATGCATCCATATTTTTATGGCTGACCAGCTGATTCAGTCATAGTAAGGGCTGATAAACTTAGTATTGACTGGAAAGAACTTAGACAAAATAGAACTAATAAAGTTAGTAGAGCATGGTAGTGCATGCCTATAGTTCCGGCTACTCGGAAGGATCACCGGAGCCCAGCAGGTCAAGGCTGCGGTGGCCGGGAGCGGCCACTGCACTCCAGTCTGGGCGACAGAGTGAGACTCCAACTCAAAAAAAAAAAAAAGTTAGTAGAAATAAAGCACATCGATTATTGTTTGAAGGAAGCAATTTGAGAGTATATTCAATAAAGGCAGCATAAAGGGGAACTTTTATTCTTTTTTTTTTTTTTTTTTTAAATCATGCTAAATAAACTAACTTCAGACTTTTTCTTGGTGAGGTTTCAGAATGACTGCCCAGGAAATCTAATACCTCTGGACTCCCATAAGGCAGATAAGAAGACCTCACCTGACACTTGTGGCCAAGTGACTCTAGTGCCCACAGTATTAGAGGACAGTCCTAGAACAGTCCTTTCCAGCAGTATTCAGAATTTTAAAAAGCTTTCAAAGAACTTTCAATAGCGACAACAAGCTACCGAACCGTGACACTCACAAAATGAACTTAAGTAGGGATAAAACAGCAGTAGATGTGGGGATAAACCCCACTGACTGTGAGTGTCCAATATAGCTCACCTGCATGTGTTGCTGATGATGCTCAAATTTTACCTCTGGCCCAGACTTCCTCTCTGAACATCAGATTCATGACCAATTGCCTATTCAACCTCTCCATTTGAATGTGGAACAAGCATATCAAACTTAACATGGTCAAAAAATAAACTCCTGGTCTTCTCCACCACATTTCTTCAGCAGGCTTCACCATCTGGCTTACTGGTGATTCCATCCCTCCGGTTGCTCAGGCCAAACCCACAAACCCCTTGGTTTGATCTTCCTCTCACTTTCCAGTGTCTATCTAGCATCAAAGATCCCCCCCAGCATCCAGCACCTTCAAATTAAGCTTGAATCCAACTGTCCACCACTGCTACTTCTACTGTCCTGCCCAAAGCCACGATCATCTCTTGCTTGAACTGCTGAGAATCTCTTGAGTTCTCCCTGCTCAAACCCAGGCCTTTCTTTAGGCTCTTCTCATTCTGCAGCCAGAGTGATCTTATGAAATCCTGAGCAGACCAGGTCATACAGCTCTTCTCAAAATTTGCAGTGGGCTCCCCCTCACTCAGAGTAAAGCGCAAGTCCTCCCAATGGCCTATAATAGAGTCCACAAGATCTCTTCCCTTGAACTTGAAATTCCCGCTCCCTGGACATCCAAGATCTGCTCTCGCTTCTCCTCCAGGTCTTCATTCACGTGTATCTTCTTTATGAGTCTTTCCCTGGCCACCCACCCTGCCTTAAAGTGTCATCTCCCTTCCCCACACACACACTCCTAACTTCCCTCCCTGTTTGACTTTTTTTCTTCTTAGCATTTACATCTGTTAACATACTATATACTGCTTGTGCTTGTTCTTTCACTGAAAGTTAAATTCCATGAACGCAGGGACTGTTACCTATTTTGTTCACTGCTATACCCCAAATGCCTAAAACAGAAGTTCGCAATAAATAATAAATATTTTAGGCTTTGCTGGTCATACACACTCTTTTGTAACTACTCAATTCTGTTGTCACAACCCATAGATAATATATAAATGAATGAGCATGGCTGTGTTCTCAAAAAAATGCTACTTACAGAAACAGGCGATGTACTTTGCCAACCCCTTCTAGAACATTATCTGGAACATAGCAAGCACTCAAAAATATTTGTAAAATCCCTGTAGAAGTTAGTTAAAACACTACTCCATGATCAGATCACATCTGAAATACTGAGTTCAGTTCTAGATGCCACATTAGAATAAAGACATTGATAAACTGAAAAAAGCTTTCAGTCAATAAGATAGATGGGGGCCTGAAAACCCTGCTATTTAAGGGAAGTATGAGATGGGGAGAAATTTCTCTAAAAACAAGATTTAACGGGGCCATAATGGCTGCCTTTGAATACCAAAAGGCCAGCACAGGAAGGAGGTAGCCAACTTGCTTGGGTATGTTGACAAAAACAAAGGAGAGGAGTGGCTCTCCTATTCTGGCCTGAGGCTGCCTAATTGACAAATTGTTCTTTGCTTAATTCTGTAAAATAAAAAAACAGGAGGTAAAAATGTGTAGAAATTGCCCAAAAAGGAAACTGTGGTTCAATGCAACATAATTGTGTCATTCTAATCTGACATGAGAATCAAATAATGAATTTCTCATTACCCAAGGTCTGGAAGGAACTCCTGTACTGAGCATGGGCTACATGGTATCTCCCTTTCAATCCTCTAATTTATGACACTAAGGAAAAAGGGCAGACGGGCCAGCCCCTAGCCTGAGGAAAAGAGCAGACAGGGACCGGCCCTAAGAAGTAGCCATGGAACCAGAAACCACAGAAGGACTACAAGTTTGTAGTTCAAGTACAGGACTGGGGATACAGAAGTGAAGCCTGCATGTCGGGCTGGGAAGAACAAGGAAAGGAGGATGACCTTGGAAGCACCCAGCGCCACCAGCTAGCAGGGCAG
Organism: Carlito syrichta; assembly: GCF_000164805.1. NCBI lineage: Eukaryota > Metazoa > Chordata > Mammalia > Primates > Tarsiidae > Carlito > Carlito syrichta. The sequence continues at coordinate 415,185 of NW_007258960.1, read as the reverse complement.
GCACAGTGACTAAGGGGTGTCCATTCATTGGTTTCAGGACACACTTTCCCAGTCTACAATTCTATGACCTGCATGTGCTCGTCCCCTGCGGGGGATGATACCCTACCTTCTCCATCCAAGCTCCAGCAGGAGGGTCAACCCCTCCCCAAAGCCCATCACCCCAACATAGCTCATCTGTGCCTCTACTCCAGCACACATGATGCTGGCTCAGGATTAACTCTTGCAGACTGCTGGTCGCATGGACTGGGTTTTTTACCTCCCCTGTGGTCAGAGGTGACCATGGGACCTGGCCAACAGGATGTGAGTGTAAAAACTTGCCCCATACAATCTCTTTCCAGCTGAATAAAGAGTCCTCAATGGGGAGACCCTCCGACCCAGAGAAGGCCAAGTCACAAGATGGAAAAGTCCATAGGAATGAGTACGTGATATAATCTCCCACCCTAGCCAGCCCAAAGCAGACTACAGCATGGTTTGGAGTTTATTTTAACATAGTCACTGAGATGGGGGGGGGGCTTGTTTTCTTCAGCAGCATTATTTACAGTATACGACTGCCTCCCCCACTAGACTGTGTGAGCTCTTTGAGAACAGGAATGGTATTTTATTTTCATGAATTTGAACCTGGCAACGAAGAAAGCACTCGAAAATTTGCTGAATGAATAATCTAAACCAAAGAGGGGTCCAATCAGTAATGCTGACATCCCAGCAGAACTGAACACTAATGGCTGAGAGAAAAGTGAGGAAAGTGGCTCCCAAACCTCACATCTGAATCACAAAGGAAGCTTGTTAAAAATGCAGATTTGAGCCAGGCTCGGTGGCTCAGCTTGTAATCCCATGCCTTGGGAGGCTGAGGTGAGTGGATTGCCTGAGCCTGCGGGTTCGAGACCCGCCTGGGCAACTTGGCGCGACCTCATCTCTACAATAAATCAAAAATCACCTGGGTGTGGTAGGGCGTGCCTATAGTTCCAGCTACTTGGAAGGCTGAGGTGGAAGGATCGCCAGAGGCCAGCAGTTGAGGCTGCGGTGGCCGGGAGCGGCCACTGCACTCCAGTCTGGGCGACAGAGTGAGACTCCAACTCAAAAAA
>NW_007258960.1:411879-414069 GCF_000164805.1 Carlito syrichta | reverse complement strand
AAAAAAAAAAAAAAAAATGCAGATTTGGGTAGGTCTCGGTGGCTCAGTCTGTAATCCCAGCACTTTGGGAGGCCAAGTTGAATGGATTGTCTGAGCCCGCAGGTTCAAGACCAGCCTGGGCAACTTGGCGAGATCTCACCGATACAATAAATAAATAAATAAATAGCCAGGCATGGTAGCACATGCCTGTAGTTCCGGCTACTTGGAAGGCTGAGGCAGAAAGATCGCCGGAGCCCAGCAGATCGATGCTGGGGTGGCCATGAGTGTGCCACTGTACTCAAGCCTGGGCGACAGAGTGAGACCTTCCAACTCAAAAAAAAAAAAAAAAAATGCAGATTTCGGCCAGGTGCAGTGGCTCACACCTGTCTGTAATTCCAGTACTTCAGGAGGCAAAAGAATTGCTAGAGTTCCAGACCTGCCTGGGCAATACAATGAGACACTGTCTCTACAAAATTTCAAAAAAAATTAGTTGGGTACACACCTGTAGTCCAGCTACTCAGGAGGCTGAGGCAGAAGGATAGCCTGAGCTTAGGAGGTTGAGGTTGCAGTGAGCCATGATCGTGCTAGCCTGGGTGACAAGAGTGAGACACTGACTGAAAAAAAAAAAAAAAAAAAAGCAGATTTCAGGATAACACTCCAGCCCCAAAAGGCTGTTATTCTGTAAGCAAAGAATGGGTCTCAGAAACTTGCATTTTTAATCTCTGGGAAATAAATTATGCCAATACAAAAATGAAAATGTTAACTTACAAATATTAAGCAGGAAGATGAAAATGACCTGGCTGTCTCTTAATATTTATTTACTGCTTATTATCTGCCAGACACTGTTCTAAACGTTTACCAGCATTTAGTTCACTGAATGCTTTCACCTCCCTATAAAGCACCTGGGTATGATGATGGTTCCTGCCTTACAGATGAGGAAGCTTACCCATGGCCAGGTAAGCAGCAGAGCTGAGACCGACACCAGGCAACCTGTTCAGATGAGGTACAGCCCCAACTTTGGTACCCAGTCTGGATTAGCGCTCAGTGTTGTAATCAGTGTGCCTCTGGCAATGATGCTGAAAGATGTCACAGGCATAGACTCGCTTTCTCACAATTATGACGACAATCCTAGCAGCCCAGTGACTCTCTCAGAGGCTACTCATCAGTCAGGACCCCAATGCTGGCCCTGATGTCCCTTCAGGCAGAAATTTTCAAATATCTGCCTCATCAGAAAAGCCCAGCGGAATGAGAAATAATGGAAGACAAACTCGGACAGCAGATTCTGAAGAACCCCAACAGCCATGCTGAAGAATTTTGGTTTGTTCTTCAGAGTAAAAGGAGGCAAGGGGGTTTTAAGCAAGAAAATGGCCTGAATTTGTTTTACAAGAAGACTGTAGGCCCACTGGGAGGAAAGCAACCAAGTGTGAGCTGAGGCCAGAGCTGGGGTGGGGAGGGACAAGAGCTTCAGGAGAGCAGGCTCTTTGTGCCTTTCTTTCTTTCCCTGTGGATCCCGGACACCAGCATTCAGGAAACATTTGCTGAATGAATAACTCCAAGGGGCATTTTTAAAGTCAATCACTAGGATTTTTATGTCAGTGGATAAGAGTGAGGGCATAAACTTTAAGAAGTGGATGGATCACAGCGCCAAATAACCCACACAGCAAAACAATATAATAAATGGAGAAAAACATGCTTCAGAAGTGTGCATATATAAAGAGCATATTCATTCACTAACATGACTTTCAAAGGTCTGCTGAATATTGTCAGCACATTCATTTATTCATCTGGTCAACCAACATTTGCCTGACTGGAGCTAGAGCCCAGCAGACAAGCACTGAGCACTGTTGACCCTCAGCCTGCAACAGGGCACACCCACAGCATATTCTGATGATCTGGGTGGCATCCCAGCTATGGCACCACCACCTCCTAGCTATAAGGCTCCTGAAAAGTTACCCACCCTCTATGGATTTCTGTGTCCTCATTTGTAAAGTATGATGCCTGTTTCATAGATCGTTTGAGGATTAAATGAGATACTACATGTAAAACTATCATTACATCATCCATCTGATCCAGGCATCTCAATGTGTGGTACAAGGACTAAGGACTGGCTGAGTAAGTGTCCTGAAGTAATTGTTAAAATGCAGATTCCTGCCAGGCTCGGTGGCTCAGCCTGTAATCCCGCGCCTTTGGGAGGCTGAGGTGAGTGGATTG
>NW_007258960.1:409530-411859 GCF_000164805.1 Carlito syrichta | reverse complement strand
ATCGCTGGAGCCCAGCAGGCGAGGCTGCGGTGGCCGGGAGCGGCCACTGTACTCAAGCCTAGGCGACAGAGTGAGACCTTCCAACTAAAAAAAAAAAAAAAATGCAGATTTCGGCCAGGTGCAGTGGCTCACACCTGTCTGTAATCCCAGTACTTCAGGAGGCAAAAGAATTGCTAGAGTTCCAGACCTGCCTGGGCAATACAATGAGACACTACCAGATCCACCAGTATCAGAATACATCAACAAAATACTGTTGATACAGGTAAATATAACCTTTAACATGTCGAGAAAATATTATGCTAACCTTCTGCTGCCTGCCATCTTCAGTTATCATTATGTAGGTACATATTATAGATAAAGATATCCTAAAGGGATTAAGCTTTAAATGAGTCTAAAACTTATCTTCCTACTTCCAGAGGGCAGGAATTTACCTTTCTCCCTACAAACCTCCTGGCACTCTCTACATACTACAAATAATAAATGCTAATTATGAAAAGCTATAGGAGGTTGGAACCCTGTCTTTGGCATCCCCTTGCCATAATGATGCTGGCTTTCCTGAGTCTTAATTCTGGACTGGAAGAATCACATCAACTATCATCTCTGAGAGATTCATTTGCATGTAGCCAAAAGGAATTTGCAAGGCTGAAGTGCCGGGCACAGTGGCTCACGCCTGTAATCCCAGTACTTTGGGAGGCCAAGGTGGGAGGATTGCTTGAGCCCAGGAGTTCAAGACCAGCCTGAGCAGCATAGCAAGACCCCATCTCTATAAAATAAAAAATAAAATAAAAACAAATGCGCAAGGCTGAGGACAGGACCTGAGTGTCCCCAATTCCAAAGGCCAGATCTTCCCACTATCCTTATACTACTGGCATTTACCAACACATCATTGACCTAGAAACAAAGAAAATGCCTGCAGGGATTCGGAGCTCACCCAAAGAGGAAACGCCTGGAAGCATCCTCCTGGTAAGAGGGACAGGGTTCCTTAGCCCCATCAGAAAGTTACCCACGATTTTCTGAAAACTCTTCAAAAGCAAATAAAATTCTAAAGTGTTTTTATCCCTGCCAGATCTGAGAAAGAAAGAAAGGGGAAAAAAGCAAGAGCAGGCGAAGCCTGGGAGATGCACTTCAAGGAGGGAGGGGAGTCAACAGAATCTGGGCCACGTGGAGGGGTCAACGCAGACAGACAAACCATACACCTGACACAGCTGAATGGACACTGGTTAACACTGCTCATGCAGACCTGATGTAGGACTGCCCTCCAAAAAAAAAATCAAAAATATAGGAAGAAAAAAACAAGGCAAAAATAAAGAAGTCTAGGAGATAAAGGTATAAAATGTGTTACAGTTTATTTCATGGTAGGGAATCTGTAGTAAACTGTAATTAATGGCTTTCTGGGGTGTCCTACACCTTGTTTTGGGGTGTCCCACACCTTGTTTTGTAGTTATTGCATGAAATTGCCAAAACTCATCCAACAGAAGGCTCGAGAGAGGGGACCTGGCTCAGGCCAGAGAAAGCTCTGGAAAGAGAACCCAGCCTCCATCTGCAACATGTGGATTTCTGACTGTCATTGAAGAATAGGAACAAAGAGATGCATCTACGGGGTATCCAAAAATGGTGCCAAATATCATAAAATTAAATGTTTCCAAACACTGACTGAGCGTCTCACACAGCCATCCTCCCAAGCCATCCCCTGCCCTCAGCCACTTGTGTTAGTTTCGACACTCATGTTATCAGCCTTCTCTAAGACGAATCTCCAGAGAGTTTGGTCACCAGTGACAGTTTCCACAACAGCATGGGCTTTGCAAGACATTTCACCCACTGAGACACAGCCAGCAACAGCGGAGTGAGGATTTAACTACTCTCTGTGGGCCAAATGCACCTGGGCCAAGAATCACCCTCAAGGCCCACATCTGAAAAAAGGTCCTTTGCTGTTAAACTCCAACCCGCTATCAACCGCAGGCCTACCCTGGATAAGGCATGGGCGGAGGAATGCAGGGCACACCAGAAGGGCTTGCTGGGCACCAGAGGGCAGTAGGGGAGCAGAACAATCCCTAGGAGAGTCTCAGGGATTGGACAATTGCATCCGGAGCTGGGCATAGTTCTTAGGCTATGCTACTTATTTCCAGTAACCAGGGAGAGGAAGAGTTAGTCAACAAACAATGATGGGGAAGCGAGCTGTTTTGGAAACATGAAGGAGATGAAGTGCAAAAGAAAAATGAGCCCTAGCCTGGCTCGTGGCTCAGCCTGTAATCCTGTGCCTTTGCCTGAGCCCGCGGGTTCGAGACCCGCCTGGGCAGCGAGACCTCATCTCTACAATGAATCAAAAAAT
>NW_007258960.1:406398-409510 GCF_000164805.1 Carlito syrichta | reverse complement strand
CGGCCACTGCACTCCAGTCTGGGCGACCAAGTGAGACTCCAACTCAAAAAAAAAAAAATGTGTGCATAAAGAAGTTTAGGGGGAAGACAAAGAAACAGCCAAAATGTCAGCAGATCTGCCTGGCTAATAGAAATAAATCACTCTCATTCCTTCCTTCTTTTCCTAGTTTTAAACTTCATACAGAAATAGCAAAAAAATATAGTTTTTTAAAAATCCATTACAGTTACCAATAGCCATAATGTGATTCATTTTAGAATCCGAGTCCAAACTGTGCCACGAATACACCAAAATCCCTGTAATATGCCTTCACATAAAAGTACGTGTTATTGGTATCATCTGAGTAGGCAGCTACAGGTTCCCAAGTTTAAAAAGCAGATGAAATTTGAGAAGAAAAGCAAACACCCAATGAGAAGGTGAAAAGGAGGCTTTTCCCTACAAGGTGGGCCTTGTCTCCCAGGAGGCCGCTTCCTGGCTGGGTTCATTTGTCAACCTAAGAGGAAAAGGCTGAGGCACAAGACACAACTAATACTTGAGCCAAAGTGAGGACAGCTGCATGAAGGACTCAGACCCAAGTAACCTTGGATTTGAGCAGGCTTTTGGAGCGAGATTTTTTAAAGGCCAAAAAGAGGGGGACAGGGAGTAGTCTAATACAAATAACCTTGGATTTGAGCAGGCTTTTGGAGCGAGATTTTTTAAAGGCCAAAAAGAGGGGGACAGGGAGTAGTCTAATACAAATAACCTTTGTTGTTTGTAAACTTATGAATTCTCATAAGTTTACAGAAATAACATTGATTAGTGATTGGCTATTTATTGTTAAACTACAGGGTGGGTTATAGTGTCCGGTGCGGCACTGTTAGGTTAACTTATAACCACTTGTGGCAATAGCAAGCAGTAACAAGAGATGAACAGAAAGTTCAAGGGGGGTTAGGGATAAGAGAAGAATTTGACTGCCATCTCATTTTAATGTCTCTCTGGGCCACACAATTTCAAAGGTCTTGCATTCCTCAGATAAATGTTCTGTTATTAAATCACTAAGAGACCTCAGACTTTAAAATGCCTCCAAGTGTAGAAGGCAAGTAAAGAAAATAGAGGGTGGTTATTCTTGTTCACAACTGACTTCACAAAGCCTCCTTTAAAAGCTTAATACTTCAATGGGAGGAATAGTTTAAAGCTGTAAAGCAATCTCAACCCTAAATCAGACACACACACACACACACACACACACCCCACCCCACCCCCCAGAGGTTGTAATCTTACTGAACCAATCAGGAGTGGGTGCAGGGAAATTAGCATCCCCTACAATCTCCCAAGTGATACTGGTGCTGCCGGTCTGAGTACCATACTTGGAAAACAGGTTTTTTTGTGCGGTTTTTTTTTTTTTTGAGTCAAAGTCTCACTCTGTCGCCCAGGCTGACACACTCGACCTGCTGGGCTCCAGGGATCCTTCCGCCTCAGCCATCCAAGTAGCTGGAACTACAGGTGTGCGCCACCACGCCCGGCTAATTTTTTGATTTACTGTAGAGATGAGGTCTCGCCATGTTCCCCAGACTGTTCTCGAACCCCTGGGCTCAGGCAATCCTCTCGCCTTGGCCTCCCAAAGTGTTGGGATTACAGGCGTGAGCCACCACGCCCAGTTACAGTCATCATCTCGAAACAGCAGCAAGAACCTTAAGAACTTCCCACGAGAAACTCCAGCCTGCAAGAACAAGGGGAAGTTGGGAACAGCCTTCTCCCTGCATTTAAGATCAAGCTCCCAAGGGAAGTAGCTCCGGAAACAAGTTCCGAAGCCAGATTGCCAGTTTTTGGATCTTGCCCCACCACTTATTACTAGCTGTGTGACCCTCAACAATTTATTCACTCTCTGCTTGAGTGTCTTCAGGTGTAAAACAGAGATAATAACTCCTTCCTCTCCAGCAGGGAAGCTGGAAATGGGCACCTACCCAAGTCATCACTCTCCCATTTCTCTGCATTTTGAAAATCCACAAACAGAAAGTGCACCAAGAGTCCCTTGCCCTGCCTGAAGCTGAGACCATCGGCCTACTTCAAGGTATTATCTATGATAACCACACCCACATGCCTTCCTCCTCCATGCCCTCTCTTCTTAAGACATGGGCAAGAGAGCTTCCTACACTCACTGAGTACACCACGACTAAAACACGAGGAGACTTATTTTCTTGGGATCCCCTAGGATTTTCCCATTTTAAAAAAAGGGGGAAATATCAGAATGTAGAAAAAATGAAAGCGCAGAGGTCAAGTAACAGAAGATCTAATAATCAAGAGTGATTAAAGCTCACCGAGTCACTAAGCCGACCTAGTCGGCAGTCTCCCCCACTAGATGGAAACTGTCAGCTCTTGGCCTTTATTCACCTGTTTCCCCGAAGGAGAGAGGGAGGGCTTCTTCCCGGCCCCTCCCCAGCTCAGGCCCTTTCAGTGGTTTCAGATGGCCGGACGCCTGCTCAGAACCACCTGCATCGAGACCTAGAGTTGCCTCTGAAGGCTAGAGATTCAGGTGCGACCCTCCACAGGTTTCAGAGACCCCATCCCACAGTAGTTCCCAAAGGTGTAAGTGACAATATTTGGAAACAGGGAAAGGGGCCGGTCAAAGTCATTCTCCAGTCGTCGCTGTTCGTGCTTCAGTCAAAAGCAAACCGTGGAAGCACATCTTGGGCGAGAACAGTGTCCCCATTCATAAGTTTAAAAAATAATAAAGTGTCGTTTCACCCGCACGAAATCTGCCATAACTAGGCACCACACACGGACACACAGTGACTCACACGGAGGGTCAGAAGGAGACGCGGTCACAGAGACAAACGATACGGAGAGCCTGGACACAGAGACACACACACACAGCGGGAGCCCGGCGGAGTCGAGCCGCGTGGCCTCCTAAGGAGTATCGGAAGGGGTGGGGACACCACTGAGAGACGGCAGTCGTCCAGGGCACGAATGGGGCTTTGGCGGAGACAGAGGCAGCTGTTCAGACGCTGCTCACTTAGAAAGAAAGAAAAGGTGCCGTGTCGGTTCTGGAGACGGCGAACCCCTGGGAGGCCGGCGAAGGGTGGGCGTGTAAGGGGCTGTCCAGTCGGCTTTCCCGCTGGGCAGTGACTCCCGGGGT
>NW_007258960.1:401654-405678 GCF_000164805.1 Carlito syrichta | reverse complement strand
GGGGAAGCGCCCACGTGCTCGGACCCGACTGCAAACTTTCCCCGAGTCCGAGGTCAGCGTCAAGGATCTGACCCCGGGGGCTGGGGACGAGGTGGGGGGGCTGCAGGCTCCGCAACGCCCCTTCGGCTGCTGGCTTGGGAAGACGGGGGGAGGCTGCCAGGCGGCTCCAGGAGCCCGCCCCCTGGGCGCGCTGCCCTCTTCGGGGTGCTGTGGGAGGCTCTCCAACCCGCAGGCAAACATTTGACCTCGGCCGACAGCGGGGATTAGCGCAGATTGTCTTTGTAGAGCTGCAAGACCTACAGAGGCAGGTAGCGTGAGCGTATGACTGAGATGATTCCGGGAGATGAAGGAATGCTGTCGGTGGGGGCGGGCTTTTGGCATCTCGCGTGTTGCAGAGTGCGACGAGCCGCTGAGCCTCTTGCTGCCCCCTTAGATTGGAAAGGGAGAAACGAGGAGAGAGAGACCGCTTTCTGATTTCTTTCATCGCACCCTGAAGCTTAAGAGAATAACCGTGGCAAAGGGTTCGTATGTTCCAGAAGACCAGTGATGTGCATTTCTGGACACTTTACCCTGCTTTTAACTCTATCAAGGCCGTATTCGAGAAGGTTCTCTTTATGTTATAGATGAGACAGGTGAGGGGCTCATAGGCAGAACTTGTCCAAGGTCGTAGAGCCAGTAAATGATGAAACCTGATTTGGATTAACCGCGGATGAGCATGGTCTGTCTCGCCGGTGGGTGGTCAGGTGGATGGTCAGTACACACGAGAAGTGTCCAGAATATGCTGGACCAATGGTTGTAGGAATCAATGAACAAAATCTTGTTCAAAGTTTTTGGACTCCCACTCCTAAGTCTGCAGTCATACAGCTCAGCTGAATGAAGAAAAATCAAAGGTTACACATTCAGGGCACTTGTAACAAAATAATTTATTATTCTTTAATAATTTCCCAGGTATGTTTGCTAAATGGTCTCATTCATAATGGCTTTTAAAGAAACTCCTGGCCGGGCTCACTCCTGTAATCCTAGCACTTTGGGAGGCCAAGGCAAAAGTTGCTTGAGCCCAGGTATTCGAGAACAGCCTGGACAACGTCATAAGAAAAAACATCTCTACAAAAATTTGCCGCAGGGAGAGGAGGAAGTGGCCCACACCTACATGGGAGGCTGAGGCATAAGGATCACCTGAGCTCAGGAGGTCAGGGCTGCCGTGAGCCATAATCATGAGCCATAATCGTCCTGCGGCACTTCAGCCTGGGTGACAGAGTGAGACTCAAAAAATAAATAAATAAACAATTTTTAAAAGCCTTGCTGTATACAAACACTTATTGTGAAAGTCAAGCACATAAGAATGGCAAAATGTTGATAATTTTTTGAAGCCAAGCGATGGGCTATAGGAGTCTATTTTCTTGATAGTTCGTGTGTGTTTGAGTTTGTTTTTGCTTTTTGTTTTTTAGGCATGGAAGGGGAGGCTCAGTATGTTTCCCAGCTTGGACTCAAGCTCTTGGATCAAGGGATCCTCTCAAGTAGCTGGGAATACAGGTGTGTGCCACCATGCCCAGCTCATGTTCAAGAATTTCTATCAGAAAGAAAGAAAACAATATTTTAGTTTGAATATTGTAAGAAAACTATAACCCCATTACTTATCTTTCTGTTAGCACTTTCTCAGACAACGTAATCCGTAAACCAAAGTATTCAGCCCTCACCTGATTTACAATGCTCATTGAAACTCCCTAAATTTTCTAGCCCGGTAAAATCTCTGCAAGAAGTTCTGCTTCAAAGCTGAAGAATCTGTTTGCTAAAGTTAGAAATCTAGTGACTTCCCTCATCAGATTGTCCCCGAGCGCTCTCTCTACCCATGACTATGTAAGACCCATAATTAGCCATCTCCAATCTGCCAAAGATCTCTGTCCCTTCAGCTTCTATTGAGGCTTTTATTTTTTTTTTTGGAGTGGGAGTTTCTGTCACCCAGGCTGGAGTGCAGTAGCACACTCACAGCCACTGCAGCCTCAACCTGCTGTGCTCAGGTGATCCTTCTACCTCAGCCTTCCAAGAAGCTAGAACCACAGGCGTGTGCCACCATACCTGGCTAATTTTTTGATTTATTGTAGAGATGAGGTCTCACCACATTGCCCAGGCTGGTCTTGAACCCCTAGGCTCAGGTAATTCCTCTTGCCTCCACCTCCACCTCCACCTCCCAAAGTGTTGGGATTACAGGCATGAGCCACCGCTGCCATCTTTTTTTTTTTTTTTTTTTTTTGAGTTGGAGTCTCACTCTGTCGCCCAGACTGGAGTGCAGTGGCCACTCCCAGCCACCGCAGCCTCGACCTGCTGGGCTCCGGTGATCCTTCCGCCTCAGCCTTCCGAGTAGCCGGAATTACAGGTGCGTGCTACACGCCCAGCTAATTTTTTGATTTATTGTAGAGATGAGGTCTCGCCTGCCCAGGTGGGTCTCGAACCCATGGGCTCAGGCAATCCACTCACCTCAGCCTCCCAAAGGCGCGGGATTACAGGCTGAGCCACCGAACCCGGCTAGCTTTTTTTTTCAAATAAGATCTTCTATAACTTCTTAACATTCTTTTGTGAATGTTAATCAATGTGGTATTTTAGAAGAAATATGGAAGACCAATGTCTGATTGGAGAGAAAGGACTGGATATGAAGCCAGGGACCAGAACTTTACACTTTCCACTTGTTATGTAATCTTTCTGACCCTCAGATCTAAAATGAGGATCAGAGTTCCCGCTCCTCCTACTTCACAGGGTCATGGTAAGCCTCACCATTTGTGAATGCACTCTGAAGGCAATATACAAATAAAAGGGGCTTTTACTTCCCCATTCATTCATAGATATTTAGTGAATGCCTTCTGGACTAGGCCAGGGACTGAGCTTGCAAAGTTGGGAGAGATGTCTTAGACTTCTCTCTGCACTTGTTTATTGACCTTAAATAGTTCAATACTATCACCAAAAAGACAAACAGTAACAAGTGTTGAAGAGGGTATGAAAATATTGGAGCCCTCAGACATTTCTGGTAGGAATGTAAAACGGTACCGCCACTGTGGAACAGTCTGGCAGTTCCTCAAAAGGTTAAATAAAGAGTTATCATATGACCCAGCAATTCCACTCCTAGGGACATGCCCAAGAGAAATGAAAATTTATGTCTACATGAAAGCACACAAATATAACAGCATTATTCATAAAAGCCAACAGGGGAAGAAAAAAAGTGCCTATCAACTGATGAATAGATAAATAAAATATGCTACAGTCATACAATGGAATATTTGGCATTTCATTAAAAAAAGAATGAAATACTGATGTGTGTTACAACATGGATGAAAATTGAAAATTATACTAAGTGAATGGAGCCAGCCACAAAACGTCACATGCCATATGACTCCATTTATGTGCATTTGCAAATCAGGCAAATCTACAAAGATAGAACCTAGATTCGTGTTTGCCTAGGGGAGGAGGTGGGGAAAATGGGAGTGACTGCTGGTGGGTACAGGTTTTCTTTCTTTTTTTTTAATTTTTATTTTTTATTTATTTTTATTTATTTATTTATTTATTTATTTTTGAGTTGGAGTCTCACTCTGTCGCCCAGACTGGAGTGCAGTGGCCGCTCCCGGCCACCGCAGCCTCGACCTGCTGGGCTCCAGCGATTCTTCCGCCTCAGCCTTCCAAGTAGCCAGAATTACAGGCATGCACTACCACGCCCGGCTGATTTTTTGATTTATTGTAGAGATGAGGTCTCGCCGCCCAGGCGGGTCTCGAATCCGCCCACCGAGCCCAGCTAGGTTTTCTTTCAAAGGTGATGGAAATGTTATAAAATTAGATTGTGATGATGGTTTAACACCCTTGTTGGAGGGGAGGCAACTAAACTAAACTGTGAGTGAATTGTATGGTATATGAATGATATCTCTAAAACTATTAAAAGTGTGAAGGTGCCGGGCTCGGTGGCTCAGCCTGTAATCCCATGCTTTGGGAGGCTGAGGTGAGTGGATTGTCTGAGCCTGTGGGTTCGAGACCCACCTGGGCA
>NW_007258960.1:400400-401634 GCF_000164805.1 Carlito syrichta | reverse complement strand
TGCACTCCAGTCTGGGCGACAGAGTGAGACTCCAACTCAAAAAAAAAAAAGAAAAGTTTGAAGGTTTAATACATTTTAGATATTTATATTGCACCTACCATATGCCAACTGAAGACATGTAAATTAATAAGCATGGTGTCTGCCCTTGAGTTGCACACAGTACAGAAATTCTGATTCATTTGGTCTGGGGTAGGACCTGGGCATTGGCTATTTTTTTTGAGTTGGAATCTCACTCTTTGTTGCCCAGGCTAGAATGCAATGGCATGCTCACAGCCACCGCTGCCTTGACCTGCTGGACTCGGGCAATCCTTCTGCCTCAACCTTTCAAGTAGAGCATTTTTTCTATAAAGCTTCTAGGTGACTATAGTGAGCAGCCGGGGCTGAGAAGCACTGACCTAGATGGAGGGAATTGTGTGTGCCACATAGCCATCATAGAGTATGTGTATTATTAATAAATGCAGGAAATGCTCGAGAGCACTAATAAGGAAGCATTGACACATAGCAAGAGGGTAATCCAAGCTGTTATGAGAAATGTCTTCTAAAATAGGACTTGAAGAGTCAGAACATTGCCAGGTGGTCACTGTTTAAGGGCAGAGACCTGGGTGCAATGGCTCACACCAGTAGTCCCAGCTACTCAGGAGGATGACTTGAGCCCAGACTGAACAACACGGCAGGACCCCATCCCTAAAAAATGAAGTGGAATAAAGGAAAAACAAAGGGATCTAGTCTTACGGAGAGGGAAAGATACAAACAAGACACTAAAAGATGATGCCACCTCAACTATTCAGAATAGGTTGGTTGAAAGCAAGTTATTGGAGTTGACACAGGGTGGGTTAGAAAAGGCTCTGTGAGACACACTAGGGAGATAGAACTGTGTATACTTTAAGCAAAAGGAAACTGAAAGGTTTCTGTGTTTCTGAGCGACAAAACCAACATCAGTGTGAAAGATGGATTTCGAAGGAAGAGAATGGAGGTATGAAGAGGCTCTCAGCAGTGAAGTGATAAAGGATGACAAGGATTTGGACTGGAGCCTGGCAGGAGACAGGAAGATTAGGAGCATCAAGAAACGTGTGGCCATTGCCTTGCTAAGGTGTGGTGTGGCCATGTGCCATGTGCTTTTTGAGCTATGACTAGGCCATGTTTTCTTAAACTTTGGCTCCCTTCCCTACCTTGAGGAGGTGAATCAATCTCTCTCTCTCTCTCTCTCTCTCTCTCTCTCTCTCTCTCTCCCCCC
>NW_007258960.1:384798-400279 GCF_000164805.1 Carlito syrichta | reverse complement strand
TCTACAATAAATCAAAAAATTAGCTGGGTGTGGTAGCATGCGCCTGTAGTTCCAGCTACTCGGAGGTGGAAGGATCGCCGGAGCCCAGCAGGTTGAGGCTGCGGTGACTGGGAACAGCCACTGCACTCCAGTCTGGGCGACTGAGTGAGACTCCAACTCAAAAAAACAAGAAGGTACTCATTAAATATTTGTTGAATAAATGTTTGGAAAGGCAGGGTAAGAAAACAGAGACATCCATAATAATTCTGAAGTTCCAAGTTTGAGTAAGTATGAAGAGGTAGTGTCATTACAAATAAAGAGTAAACAACTTACTCAAGCATATTAACTGATAAATGGTGATGTCTTCAGAAATTAGGATTTTAAAAACATAATGTAAATAATGTAGAGTCTGGCGCAGTCACTCACACCTGTAATCCCCACTAGGAGGCCAAGATGGAAGGATCACTTGAAGCAGGAGTTCAAGAACAGCTTAGGCAACCTAGTGAGACCCCACAAAATTTTTTCAAAATTAGCTAGACGTAGTGGCATATGCCTGTAGAGTCCTATCTAGTTGGGAGACGGAGATGGGAGGATCACTTGAGCCCAGGAGTTCAAGGCTACGGTGAGCTATGATCACTTCTGTTCTCCAGTCTGGGGAGACAGAGCAAGACCCTGTCTAAATAAATCAATAACACTCTGAGATGTGTGATTATGTATGGGAAGTTTGAAACTCAAATTCATGAATGCCGCTTTAAAGTGAAATGTTCTCCATAATATGTAATAAATAATAATGGAAAATATTGAAATATGTTCCCCTTCAATTTTCTACTTTCCAGCTAAGCACTATAATTCTCTTATTGACAACTCCACTTCAATAGCCAGCATTAACGGTTTATTTTCTTTGGGGGCCAGGCATGGTGATTCACACCTGTAATCCCAGCACTTTGGGAGGACTAGATGAGAGGACTGCTTGAGTCCAGGAGTTTAAGAACAGCCTAGGCAACATAGCAAGACCCTGTCTCTACAAAAAATTAAAAAGTGTATGGGCATGGTACTGCACACCTGAAGGCCCAGCTTCTGGGGATCCTAAGGCAAGGAGGTCAAGGCTACCCTGAGCTGTGGTCATGCCACTGCACTCCAGCCTGGGCAATAGAGTGAGACTCCAACTCAAAAATTTTTTAAAAAGAAACTTTCTTGGGGCACGTTTGAGGAGGTTCGGTAATTAGCACCTTTTTTTCTGTGTTTAAATTCAGGACCAGTTAGGAGACAGATACTGGGTTGGGTAGGTAAAGATGTCAGCTTTATTATTTATGAAAGGTAAATCAGATGTCTGACTCAGTGCTATGGCAAGGAAGCTTGTTAATATTTGACCCCTAAAATAAACTTAACCCAGCTAGATGCAGTGGCTCACGCCTGTAATCCCAGCACTTTAAGAGGCCAACACAGGAAGATTACTTGAGCCCAACAGTTCAAGACCAGCCTTGGCAACATAGCGAGACCTGGTCTCTACCAAAAAAATTAAAGAAAAAAAAACTTATTCTATCTGGTCACCAATCACTAGCAGAGTCAGGCCACCATATGTCTCCCCCTAGAAGGGACAGGCATGGAACAAAGGTAGACCAGAACATACCTCTCTGCAAGCAGACAGATATAATAAGGAAAGAGGAACAGCCTGGCACAGTGGCTAACACCTGTAATCCCAGCACTTTGGGAAGCTGAAGTGAGAGGATTTGCCTAAGCCCAGGGGTTCGAGACCAGCCTGGGCAACTTGGCAAGACCTCATCTCTACAATAAATCAAAAAATCAGCCGGGCATGGTAGTATGCGCCTGTGGTTCCCGTTACTTGGAAGGCTGAGGCAGAGGGATCACCTGAGCCCAGCTGGTCGAGGCTGCAGGGGCTGTGAGTGTGCTACTGCTCTCCAGCCTGGGTGACAGAGTGAGACTGTGACTCAAGAAGGAAAGATAGAATGAGAGAGAGAGAGGGAGGGAAAAGAGAGAGAGAAAGAAAGAGAGAGAGAGGAACAGAAGAGGTACATTGAGACATCCCCAGTTCCTTCTAAACTCCTGGGAGGGGAGGGGAGGCGAGGGAAGAAGAAAAGTTAAGAATGTTACTCCAGCAAAGTCCCCCATAAAGAACCTGAAATGTAGGGATTAAGTGTTCTGCCCTCAAGGTTTTTAGCCCTTCATGATATAGGATGAAGAGAGAGCATGTAGGGAGAGATTCAACCTTATACTGATAGTTTATTCCCAAGCAAACATTGGGAGAAAATGAGGCAAATTTGGGCCTTTGCAAACTGTAAATTACTAAATGGTCTACAGGGCCACTCTCAAGTAGTCAAAGCACCAAATGTCAAATCTATAGTAGGTATGAAAACTAATACAGTATTAAAATGGTTCTGCTAAGACAGCACTGGTTCACAAGCATTCTTCTACAAGATACAATAGAACAAATGGTTTTCCCAATTTAAACATACTCCCATAGGTATCCACAGTTCCCAAAATGGTGACAATTGCACTGTCACTCCACCTTCTAGTATTAGAACTCCCATAACCTCAAGGGTTGACTGACTCTAACCTAGACAATCATGACATGCCCTGGCTGTGTCCAGTGACTGGCACAGAGATAAGCTCATAGCCCAAGCCATGTCAACTGGCTTTCTTCCTTGGAAACTGTTTGCCAGAACTAGAATGAGAAAGCCTCACTTGCCTTTCTGATCATGGAGTTGGCGAGGAGATGACCCATAACTGCTAGTAACTGTGTCTTCCATTTACATGAAGAAGCCTGAAAGGCTAAAGCATATACTCAAAGGAAAGGCATACAATCAACAACTATTCATTAAACACCTCCTATGTGCCAGGAAAATAGGGATACAAAAATAAGATGAAAGCCGGGCTCGGTGGCTCAGCCTGTAATCCCGCGCCTTTGGGAGGCTGAGGTGAGTGGATTGCCTGAGACCGCGGGTTCGAGACCCGCCTGGGCATTGAGACCTCATCTCTACAATAAATCAAAAAATCAGTTGGGCGTGGTAGCACATGCCTGTAATTCTGGCTACTCAGAAGGCTGAGGCGGAAGGATCGCTGGAGCCCAGCAGGTCGAGGCTGCGGTGGCCAGGAGCGGCCACTGCCCTCCAGCCTGGGTGACAGAGTGAGACTCCAACTCAAAAAAAAAAATAAGATGAGTAGTATAAAGGAGATCCTTGGTGGTATCAAGTCTCTGGGGTCCTAGAAGGTATTAGGAACCCTGCTTAGATTGTAGGACCTGCTGTAGCAGAAGCTGTCACTTTACAGCACATATCCTCTAGCTACCTCTCCAGGACTAAAGCATTTACTGCTTATCAGCATCTTTCTGCTTAAGGGCCTCTTACTGGCTACAGAAGTACATGGTCTGTGGGCAAGCCCAATCAACCCTCTAGCAATAATTGGCAGGGAGCATGTGGATAAATACCCCAGCTCCTTTATCTCAATTGGAATAATTCTATCCTCAGTGTTCTTCAGTAAGATGGAGTCCAGTTGTCTAAGATTACTAACACACCCTATACTAGGAATCTTCAAAAAGTTTATTAGAAATGTGTTTTACAGCCAGGCGTGGTGACTCATATCTTTAATCCCAGCACTTTGGGAGGCAGAGACAAGTGAATTGCCTGAGCCCTGGGCTCGAGACCAGCCTGGACAACTTGGCAAGACCTCATCTCTACAATAAATCAAAAAATTTGCTGATCTTGGCAGCATGTGCCTATAGTTCCAGCTACTTGGAAGGCTGAGGCAAAAGCATCACCTGAGCCCAGCACGTCAAAGCTGTGGTAGCCATGAGCATGCCATTGCACTCTAACCTGGGCAACAGAGTGAGACTGTGACTCAAGAAAAAAAATGTATTTTACAAAAAATCTCTGCATAGATTTAAAAAACTTTTTGCACCAAAACAAATTCGCACTAACTTGTTGTGTGTCTGAACAAGATCTAGTTTGAGGCACTAAAAAGGATAAGATATCAGTTTGAAAAGAACCCCTATCAGGGCAACATGTATTTTGCTAAAATTGAAGTATATACAAACATCAGATTTATGGCAAAGCTTGGGTGGAAGAACGGTGGAATCATTGATGCTTTACAAAAAGTTTATGGAGTCAGATGCAGTGGCTCATTCCTGTAATCCTAGTGCCTTGGGAGGCCAAGGCAGGAGGATTGCATGAGATCAGGAGTTCAAGACCAGTCTGGGAAACATAGCAAGACCTCATCTCATCTATATTTTAAACTCACTAAAGTTTAAAAAAAGAATTATAGGGATAGTGCCCCAAAGAAATCAGGAGTTTACAAATGGATAACTCATCTTAAAAAGAGACTAGAGCTGGACTCGGTGGCTCAGCCTATAATCCCACGCCTTTAGGAGGCTGAGGTGAGTGGATTGCCTGAGCCCACAGGTTCGATACCTGCCTGGGCAGTGAGACCTCAACTCTACAATAAATCAAAAAAATCAGCCGGGCGTGGTAGCACATGCCTGTAATTCCGGCTACTCGGAAGGCTGAGGTGGAAGGATGGCCAGAACCCAGCAGGCGAAGCTGCGGTGGCCTGGAGCAGCCACTGCACTCCAGTCTGGGTGACCGAGTGAGACTCCAACTCAAAAAAAATTTTTAAATTTTAAAAAAGAGAGACTAGATGATGTTGAAGATGAAGCCCGCAGCAGTAGACCATTCACATTAATTTTTGAGGAAAAAAATTAATCATATCCATGCTCTAATTAAAGAAGATGACAATTAACAGCACTATCCATCACTATAGACAACTCAACTGGTTCAGCTTACACAATTCTGACTGAAAAATTAAAGTTGAGCAAACTTTTCACTTGATGGATGCCACAATTGTTGCACCCAGATCAGCTGCATAGAAGAGCAAAGCTTTCAATGGAGATTTTAAACAAATGGGATCAAGATCCTGAAGCATTTCCTTGAAGAATTGTTAACACGAGATGAAATATGGCTTTACCAGTATGATCCTGAAGACAAAGTGCAATCAAAGCAATGGCTACTGAGAGATGGACGTGGTCCTGTCAAAGCACAGGTGGCCTGGTCAAGAGCAAAGTTCATGGCAACAGTTTCTGGGGATGCTGAAGACATTTTGCTTGTTAACTTTTTTGGAGGTCCAAAAACTGTAACATTTGCTTATTATGAGAGTGTTTTGAGAAAGTTAGTCAAAGCTTTGGCAGAAAAATGCCTGAGAAATCATTGTCAGAAAGGCCTTCTCTACCACACAATGTTCATTTCTCTCATCAAACAAGGGCAATTCTGATGGGAAATCATTAAGCATCCACCCTCCAATCCTGATAGATTCTTCTGATTTCTTTTTGGTTCCTACTCTTAAAAAAAAATTTTTAAGACACCCTTTTTTCTTCAATTAATAATGTAAAAAAAAAACTTTCTTGACATGGCTAAATTTCCAGGACCCTCAGTTCTTTAGGAATGGACCAAATGGCTAGTATCATCACTTACAAAAGTGTCTTGATCTCAGCAGAGCTTATGTTGAGAAATGAAGTTTATAGTTTTTATTTGTATCTTTTAATTCCATTTTTTCCCATTTTTAAAGGTTAGTCACATGAAGCAGTGGAAATGGAGAAGGAACAAAGAAATCAGTTTGTTGCAATTTAACAAACGTTTTAATTCCCCTTATATTGGCTACCTCCTCTTCTCTGTCTTCTTTCTTCATTCCCTACAAGTGTTTCTCCAAAATAAACTGTGACTGAATCTTTGTCTCAAGGTCTGCTACTGTAGGAACCCAAACTAAGACACCTACCAAAAAAATTCTTCTTTGTTTTTTGTGTTGGAGTCTTACTCTGTTGCCCAGGCCGGAGTGCAGTGGTACGCTGATGATGGCCACAACAGCCTTGCCCTGGTGGGCTCAGATGATCCTTCCACCTCAGCCTTCCAAGTAGCTAGAACTACAGGCATGCACACCACACCCAGCTAATTTTTTTATTTATTGTAGAGACAAGGTCGCACCAAGTTGCCAGGTTTGTCTCAAACCCCTGGGCTCAGGCAATCCTCTCACCTACAGGCATGAACCATTGTGCCCAGCTAAAAACATCCTTTTAATCACTGAAAAATATGTTCCTTTGCACCCATAAAAGCCCTTACTAATACCATAAACCCTGGGCTGCCCAATATGGTAACACTATCAACATGAGGATTTGGAGGACTTGAAATATAGTTGGTTCCAATTAAAATGTGGTATCGGCCAGGCACAGTGGTCAAGCCTGTAATCCCAGTACTTTGGGAGGCCAAGGCAGGAGAATTGCAAGAAGATGACAATTAACTCAAAAAATTAGCTGATCTTGGTGGCATGTGCCTATCGTTCCAGCTACTTGGAAGGCTGAGGCAGAAGCATCACCTGAGCCCAACAGGTCAAGGCTGTGGTGGCCATGAGCATGCCACTGTACTCTGACCTGGGCAACAGAGTGAGACCAGGGGTTCGAGACCAGGTTGGGCAACTTGGCCAGACCTCGTCTTTAGAATAAATGAAAATATTAACCAGGCATGGTAGCTTGCGCCTGTAATTCCGGCTACTTGGAAAGCTGAGGTGGAAGGATCACCTGAGCCCAGCAGGTGGACCCTGGCGTGACTGTGAGTATGCCACTGCACCCCAGACTAGGCAATGGAGTGAAACTCCAACTCAAAAAAAAAGTGCTATAAGTATAAAACACATGATGATTTCAAAGACACTACCAAAAAATGTTTTAATGTCTCATTAATTATTTTTTGCATTGATGACATGTTTAAATGATAATATTTTTTGATACTGGTTTAAAGAGATATTCCTAAAATTTAAAATTACAGGCACGGCTCATTTTATGTTTTTACAGACAGTGCTGCCCCAACCGATAGATGAGATCTAACACCACTAATTTCTCTCTCCTTCAAGACAGCAGGTAAATAAGGGTCATGTTATTATACAAATAACTTTGAATGTGCTTTATCTAATTCAAGAAGTCTTCCTCAAAATTTATAATTTTAATTTTTTAATTTTTTTCTGAGAAGCTGTGAATGACAAGATTTCATAACTTTATTAGTAGCAAATTACTTGTGTCACACTTCCTTATTGACCTCGGTCATATCTGTATTATGACACTACTGTATAGAGCCCCCAGTGTAAAAAAAATAAGCAAAACTGCCCACTAAGGCCAGTTTGACTCAATAAATTTTATTTGTTCATCCTTGAAGCTGATAGAAATTTTGGAATAATAATGTTTTACCCTCAATCTTCTGGAAAACTAATCCATTATGGAGATGAGTTGTCCAGAAACTGCTAAAAGATGATAAAGCTGTCCTTAGAAAAGGATACACCTAAAAAGATGCAGTTTCTGTTTTCAGAAGGCTCACAAAAAAGAATGGGTAAAAAAGGAAATTACAGCAAAATAAGACACATAATCAAATAAACACAAATATATAAGCCTACTTATTCTCACCTATCAAATCAACAAAGATTTTTA
Source organism: Carlito syrichta (assembly GCF_000164805.1). Lineage (NCBI taxonomy): Eukaryota > Metazoa > Chordata > Mammalia > Primates > Tarsiidae > Carlito > Carlito syrichta. Next base: position 392,826 of record NW_007258960.1, on the reverse strand, counting down.
GAAAACAGAATACTTGGCCAGGCTTGATGGCTCAGCCTGTAATCCCAGCACTTAGGGAGGCCAAGACAAATGGATTGCCTGAGCCCACGGGTTTGAGATCAGCCTCGGCAACTTGACGAGACCTCATCTCTACAGTAAATCAAAAAATTAACCAGGCATAGTAGTGCGCACCTGTAGTTCCAGCTACTTGGAAGACTGAGGCAGAAGAATTGCCGGAGCCCAGCAGGCTGACACTGGAGTGGCCGTGAGCATGCCACCGCACTCCAACCTGGGCGACAGAGTGAGACTCCAACTCAAAAAAAAAAAAAAAAAAAACCAGAATACCCAATGCTAATGAAGGCAAAATGTGATAAATACTGTAATATACAGAGTATAAGTTAGTCTTTTCAGAAAAAAATTTGGCAAAATGTATAAGGAGCCTTAAAAATGCTCATCTCCTTTTATTCAATAATTTATAGGAACTCCACTTATAGGAGTATCAAGGAAAATAAATCATAGGATAGACAATAATTTAATGTACAAATGTGTTTATGTACAAATAATTTATCAGAACAGTACTTACAGTAAAATTTAGGAGACAGCTAAAAGCTCAGCAATAACACAATGACTAAATAACAGGGTTTTTTTGAACACCTCCCGTACGTCAGATACCCTTCGAAGAACTAGCGATCAGTAGTAAATAAAACCAGTAAGGTCTCTCTTCTCCCTATGTTTGCATTCAACTACTGGGGGATATTGGGAGTAAACAAGTAAACAAATGAAGAAGATAATTTCAGGTTGTGATGAGAGCTGTGAAGAAAATAAATAGGATGAGACAGAGAGTACCTGATGGTGTCTAGACAGCCCTGATTTAAATTAGGCTGTCAGGCCAGGTGAGGTGGTTCATGCCTGTAATCCCAGGTAGACCAAGGCAGAAGGACTGTTTGAGACCAGGAGTTGGAGATCAGCCTGGGCAACATAGCAAGATCCTGTCTCTAAAATAAACAAACAAACAAATAAATAAAGCAGTCAGAATAGGCTGCTCAGAGAAGGAGAGACTTGATATGAAACATGGAAACCAAGAAAGAGCCAATCTGAAGCAAAGTGCTTCCAGCAATGGGAAGACAAAATGCAAGAGCTCTAATGAGATCATAGGAAGAAAACAGAGGGAACATACTTGTACGGTGATCTCGGAGCAAACTATGGAGGAACCAGATTCCAGCAGGATAGTGGGCAGAGATGCACATTTGAGAATTATCAGCTAATTGATGATATTACCAGTCATGGCATTGAAACCAACCAAGATGAAAAGGCTACAGCCTGCATGATTCCAGCTAGACGACATCCTGGAAAAGGCAAATCTGTGTAGACAGCAAAAAGATCAGTGGCTGCCAGGGGTGGGGAGCAAGAAAAAGAAGAATAGGTGAGACACAGAGGATTTTTAGGGTATTGACACTGTTCTGTACCACACCTTAGTTGTGGATACAGGTCATTAACGTATCATGTGGATACATTTGTTCTAACGTATGGAATGCACAACAACAAGAGTGAATCCTAATGTAAGCTATGGACTTTGGGTGATGATGATGTGTTAGTGAATGTCCACCTCTTGTAACAGGTGTATCACTCTGGTGGAGATGTTGATAGTAGGGGAGATTATGTGTTTGTAGGACCAGGGCTGTATGGGAACTCTGCACTTTCTGCTCAATTTTGTTGTGAACCTAAAACTGCTCTTTAAAAACTGTCTGTTATGAAACAAAACAGAACAAGTCGTGACATCAGATAAGATAACTCAGGAAGAGAGTATAGATTCAAAAGAAAGAAAAGTCCGAGACTGAGCCTTGAGGCGCTCCAACACTTCCAGATCGAAAACCCACCAAAGGAGACTGAAGTGAGTGAAAATGTGGAGTCGCAGAAGAGAAGAGAGTTTCAAGAAAGAAAAGCTGGAGCTATGCCTCTTAGAGTCTGGGAAATTGAGCACAAAAGAGTAACCACTGGATTTGGTGGGGTGGAGGCATTTGGTGTATTAATCAAAGCAGTAAATTTAAAAGAGAGAGGCAGAAACCTTTCTCTTAAAATGTGCTGAGGAGAGAATGACATGTGATAATGTGGAGACAGTGATCACATCAACTCCCTTGAGAAATCTTGCTATGAGGAGAGAGAGAAAAGGTATAATTGCTGAAGCAAATATTTGGGAGGGCATTCATCCACACTATAGACTATTCTGTGACCAGTTATTAACAACATGCATGTAGAAGCTAATGTCAGTGCTTGCCCAGGACCCCTGGGCCCTTACCATTTCACACTAACCTGACTTTCTGTATCTCTGCTTGACAACTTTCTCCACTACCAGAATTGGTTCTGTCCAAGTACAAGGCAGGCCAGAGTGCCAGGGAATTGACATCTCCTTCTGTGCTTCTCCTCCAGCCACCTTCACAGAGGAGACTGACAAGAGGCGGTGTATAAATACCCCCACTCACTCCCTCCTCGTAACTATAAGATTTGTGTTTACACTGTCCCCCCAAATTTCCTCAGCAGAATTATGCTCCAATAGCCCTTACTGGGAAATACTTGATGATACACCCTTTATTGTTTTCATTACCTTCCCTGTCTCACTTCTCTTCCCCCTGACAAGTATTTTCTGGGATCACCTCCCAAATAAACTATTGACATTCAAACTCTTGTCTTAGGGTTCGGTTTCAGGGCCCAAACTAAGAAAACAGAAAATATTTATATATTGACATGAAACCATTATATCCATTATTTACACGAATACATGAAACTAAGAAAGATTGAAAGAAAATATTCTAAAATGACAACAGTGATTGTTTCAGTATTATAGAGTTATGGGTGATTAAAAAATTTTTTAAATCTTTTTTCATTTGTTTTAATTTTCCCAGTTTTCTTTCTTTTCTCTGTCACCCAGGCTGGAATGCAGTGGCACAATCATGGCTCACCACAGCCTTGACCTCCTGACTCAATCAATCCTTCCACCTCAGCCTCCTGAATAGCTGGTACTACAGGTTTGCACCACCATGCCTGGCTAATTTTTTTATATTTTTATAGACATGGTCTCGCTATGTTGCCTAGGCTGGTCTCAAACTCCTGGGCTTAAGCAATTCTTTCACCTTGGCCTCCCAAAGTGCTGGGATTGCAAGCATGAACAACTACACCTGGCCTAATTTTCCAAGTTTCCTAAAATGAGGTTTTTTAAATCAAATTTTGTAAGAAGTACTGTAATTACAATATACAGATTAACAGAAGCTTTGTGAATTTCAGAAGTCTATCTTCAAAAAACAAAATCTGTTACTAAATAAAACCCTCACTATGTTAGCTTTCTTAGCTACACACAGCAAATGAAATACCAATCTTCACCTGAAAACAATGCCAAAGAATTCAGCCTTCCAAGGAATTAGAATCAGTCTAGAATTATGCTTCAGACTGAATGTTATATTATATAAGGCAAGTAGTTGGCAAAACATGACTTTTTTCTTTCAATAATAATTGCTACCTCTTCATTGAATGGGTAACTATACTTTTGCTAACAAAAGATGCCAAACTCGAGCCGGGCTCGGTGGCTCAGCCTGTAATCCCGCGCCTTGGGAGGCTGAGGTGAGTGATTGCCTGAGCCCGCGGGTTCGAGACCCGCCTGGGTAGCGAGACCTCATCTCTACAATAAATCAAAAAATCAGCCGAGCGTGGTAGCGCGCGCCTGTAATTCCGGCTACTCAGAAGGCTGAGGCGGAAGGATCGCCGGAGCCCAGCAGGTTGAGGCTGCGGTGGCTGGGAGCGGCCACTGCACTCCAGTCTGGGCGACAGAATGAGACTCCAACTCAAAAAAAAAAAAAAAAAAGATGCCAAACTCCATAAAATATTTAAGATGGTTTATTCTGAGTCAAATGTGAGTGACCTCAGGCCCATAACATCTGTCCCAGGAGGTCCTGAGAATGTGTGTTCACAGTGGTTGAATTTTATCTTATACACATTTTAGAAAGATAGAAGTTACAGAAAACCATAAATCAATATATGTGAGATTTACATTGATTCAGCCAGGAAGGTGGAACATCGCCAAGTAAGGGCTTGCAGGTTACAGGTGGATTCAGAGATTTTTCTGACTGACAATTAGCAGCAAGAGTCAGGCTCCGAGCTAAGGAATTTTGAAATCAGTGTAGGAAATGGGCAGCTTGAGGAATGAGGAGGGAGTCAAGTTTTTTGTATTTAGATGAAGCCGCGTGGGTGGCAGACTTTAAAGAGAATAAATGGTAAGTGTCTTAATAAGGCGCTCAGGATCTGGGAGTCCCAAAGAGACAACTATACAGAGTTATAAAATGCTACGATTTTCCTTCTTTGGCTGTTATATGATATGTCAAAGTCCAGCTCGAAAGTAAACCACATTATATAGGGTTAATTAAAAACACCTCCCCAGGCGCCTTATTTAGGGATTTGGCAAGGGGAAGAAAAAAGGTCAGAGTTTAGTCCTCATTTTTTTTTAATCATCTCACTAAATCCTCACAGTTCTACTGTGAAGTATACATTATCCTTTTATAGATAATGAAGTTTAGAGAAAGGTGAAGTAAATTCTCCAGAATGAAAAAAACAAAACAAAATAAGGTTTGCCAAAGCCCATATACTTTGTGCCACTTGGGTCTGTCTCATGCTCCATCTTCAGATATCGCGGTAGAGTCACCAACAGAAGGTCAAGGAACAGTCACTGAGTCAACATTTCTGATGTGGTCGATGTAATCTAGCACCACAAGGCTGGACATGTATGAAGCCAGATTGCTGGCACAAACAGTTGCCTCAGAACAAGTTGAAATGGGGTCACCAGAACCGTGTTGGGTAGAATAAGGAGCAGGAGTGCTATGGCCCTTCAAAACCTACAATACAAACATTACAATCAGAATGGCAGAAAAAGCAACCAGACTAGCAGAGGTATCCTTTTTTTTTTTTGAGTTGGAGTCTCACTGTGTTGCCCAGGCTGGAGTGCAGTGGCCACTGCAGCCTCAGCCTGCTGGACTCAGGCGATCCTTTTGCCTCAGCCTTCCAAGTAGCTGGAACCACAGGCATGTGCCACCATGCCCAGTTGATTATTTGATATATTGTAGAGACAAGGTCTCGCCATGTTGTTCAGGCCGGTCTCAGACCCCTGAACTCAGGTAATCCTCTCGCCTCTGCCTCCCAAAGTGCTGAGATTACAGGCGTGAGCTACCACTACCGGCTGAGGCATCCATTTTTAAAAACTGCCCAAGCTATGATAAATGCAGTTTTAAAGTATTAAAGCTGATCTTTTTTTTTTTTTTTTGAGTTGGAGTCTTACTCTGTCACCCAAAGCGGAGTGCAGGGGCACACTCTCGGCCACCGCAGCCTCGACCTGCTGGGCTCCGGCGATTCTTCCGCCTCAGCCTTCCAAGTAGCTGGAACTACAGGTGCGCGCCACCACGCCCAGCTAATTTTTGATTTATTGTAGAGATGAGGTCTCACCAAGTTGCCCAGGTGGGTCTCAAACCCGCAGGCTCAGGCAATCCACTCACCTCTGCCTCCCAAAGGTGCGGGATTACAGACTGAGCCACTGAGCCCGGCTTAAAACTGATCTTAAAGGACTAAAAATGGCTCAGATTACATATGTACCTGTCGTAGAAAAAATTTTGGTCAGAATTCGACTCTTCAGTCACACTTTACATAAGAACAATGGCTCTTATTTACTATATTTGCTGAATTTATGCAAGAAGCCATCACTCACAATTCTACTTATATATAAAATGTAAGCCAGGTGTGGTGGCTCATGCCTGTAATCCTAGCACTTTGAGAGACCAAGGTGAGAGGATTGCCTGAGCCCACGGGTTCAAGACCAGCCTGGGCAACTTGGCAAGACCTCATCTCTACAATAAATAAAAAAAATCAGCTGGGCGTGGTGGCATGCACCTGTAGTTCCAGCCGCTTGGAAGGCTGAGGAGGAAGGATTGCCTGAGCCCAGGTCGAGGCTGCGGTGGCCATGAGCGTGCCACTGCACTCCAGCCTAGGCGACAGAGTGAGACTCTGACTCAAAATAAAGAAACAACTAATAAGTATGGATATCAACTAGAGAGAGAAAATAACTTCAGGTATTTTCCTCATATGTGAACCCCATCTGAATATATTTGTATATATAAAAACTGATTTAAAGAAAATAAATGCATAAGTATCATTTCTGAAATGCATATGCAAAATATGGCATAAACATACAATAGAATATTATTCAGCCTTTAAAAGGAAGAAAATTTTGACACATGCTACAACATGAATGAAACTTGAAAACATTATGCTAAGTAAAATAAGCTAGTTACAAAAGGACAAATACAAGGAAAGAACCAAAAAAACCATAATTATCTTTGAAGGGCAGGCCCCTTGTAATACAAACTTCCCCCGCTAGTTAAAACTGTTCTAGGAACCCATCAGCATCAGTGTATCAGCTAGCATTGTTCTGAGAGGCTGCATTCACCTTCAGCGATTTTTTGGGGAGGGAGATTCTTTTAAAGTGTTTGCCCATTTCACTATGGGTGATTTACTAGTGTACCTTCCCACACTGTGCTGTTTCAGCAGTTTTTGAACCAAACCGGCATGACCCCTGTGCCCCATCCTCCCTATTCATTCAATCTCGCTCCAACGACTTTTTTTTTTTTGTTTCCCCAATGTAAAAAGTCGTCAAAGGGAAACGTTTTGCCAAAGTAAGTGAAACAAACAAACAAACAAAAATGGCAGAAGCACTGGAAGGCAGCCAAATTGACAAGTTCAAAAACTCTTTTGAGCAGTGGAAAAAGCATCTCTATAGGTGTATTGCCTCACATGGAGAGTACTTTGAAGGTGACTGAAGTTGAACCATGTAAGAATAAATACACAGTTTTTTAATAAGTAAATTCTGGGTTTTTGGGGGTCCTTCCTCACACTGTGTGCTTCCACTTATATGAGGAACCTAGAAGAGTCAAATTCATAGAGACAGAGAGTGCAGTGGTGATTACCAGGGGCTGGGGATGGAAGGATGGGGATTTGTTGTGTAATGAGTTCAAAGCTTCAGTTTGGGGAATTGCAAAAGTTCTACAGATGGATGGTGGTGATGATTGCACAACAATGCGAATGTGCTTAATGCCACTGGCCTGTATGCCTACAGCCTGTTAATATGATCAGTTTGGTGCTGCGTATATCTTATCACAATAAAAAAGCATTCTTTCTAAAAGCAAGAAGAAAAAATAATGTCTCCATCTGTTTCTTAGGTTGTTTTATGCGCTCTCAGTGTGTAATAGTTAATGGGTCGGTGGGACATAATGTTGCCCTACTCCCCAGGGTGCTCTAAGGCAAGACATCCAAGATCTCTCCCTGCCAGCTTGCACTGGCCCACCAGTTATTTGGCTGCTGAGGGAAAGCTTTGGTGCTATCTAAAAAGTGAAAAATCAGGCCCGGTATAGTGGATCACACCTGTCATCCAGCACTTTAGGAGGCCAAAGGGAGAGGATTGCTTGAGCCCAGGAGTTTGAGACCAGTCTAGACAACATCTACAAATAGTAATAATAATAATAAAATAATAAAAAGTGAAAAAATAAAGATTTCAGCTCCAGGAAGCCAGAGCCACAGAGTAATATTAGAGTATAATACACTGTGCTCTTGTGAAACCCAAATTTCAAAATCCGAGAGACCACCAAAGAGTCAGCTCTGATGCAAACAGACAAGGGTCTTTATTCAGGCTTGAGTCTGGACTCACGAACAAAGCCGGCTGTGGCTTCAGGGATGAGAGTGCCGATCCAGCATGGCAAGCAGTCTTTATACACCATTACAGAGGGAGGGGAAAGAACTCTAAACTTGGTTTTACATGATTGGGTAATCTCTCCTAATGGGTACGGGAACACTTGGTATTGGTAGGTGCCTTTCGTGGGCTTCAACCTGACCGCCCGTGATTGACAGAAACCCACCCAACGGGCAGAGTGGAATGTCAGATAAGTAGGTTCATACGGTCACTGAGTATAAATTAACCTGAGCAAGCAGGCAGATTACTAGCGTCTCCAAGTCTGCTGCAAAGGA
>NW_007258960.1:383071-384591 GCF_000164805.1 Carlito syrichta | reverse complement strand
TTCATAAAGTACATGAACATGAGGTAGGGATATATAAAATATAGTGAACTAAACACTACTTTTACAGCAAGTATGGCTTTTTCAGTTTCTTGGTTTCTTGGGTCTCTCACTCTGAGAATGATGGCGGAAGCCCAAATTTTGCTTTCGCAGCTGTCTCTGAGGCTGGATGGAGCCATTTGACAATGTCTGGAAGGCTTTACTCCAGGTCAAGTGGGCCTGAGCACACAGCACAGCTTATGAGCCACAGGCTTCCCCCAGTAACCCACAAACCCAACCACTTTCCATGATACTGGCCAGCCTCTGAAGGTCTGGGTCTGGAATATTCCAGAATGTTGCCTCTGGGCCAGACTCACCTTGTCCCCTACCTTTACAGCAGAGAACTCAAACCACTCAAAAAGAGCAAAAGTCTAATTAACCTTTACTCCCTGAAACATGAGTCTAGTCACCTTACATAACAACTTTCGTGGTTTTACATAATTAAGAGACGCCAGCCATGTGACTCTTTGCTGAACAATGGAGATAATTCAAAGCTAAATACAGTCAGACACCGCATAAGGACATTTCAGTTAATGACATTTTGCATTTGTGATGTTTGTTCCATAAGATGATAATATCTCTATGACTGGCTACTGAAAAAAGATTATAATATTATATTTTTGCTGTACCTTTTCTATGCTTAGATATGTGTAGATATACAAATAATTACCATTGTGTTACAATCGCTTCCACTATTCAGGATAGTAACATTGTTTGGGTTTGTAGTCTAGGAAAAACAGGCCACGCCATATAGCCTGGATGTGTGTAAGTATACTCTATGATGTTCATACAATGGCACTATCACCTAACGGTTCATTTTCTTAGAACATATCCCCATCATTAAGGCATACACAGCTGTAGTCTTTCTCCCAGGATAATGAGGCCAACCGATTTACCTAGGAAGCAGCCTCACCCTGCAGGGCCAAGCCTCTATCAGAAATCACTGACAGAACCCGGTGTGGTTGTGCATGCCTATAGTTCCAGCTACTCGGGAGGCTGAAGCTGGAGGAATGCTTGAACACTTGAGTTCAAGGCTGTAGTGAAGTATGATCACACCACTGCACTCCAACCTGGGTGACAGAGCAAGACCTTGACTTTAAAAAAAAGAAAATTGACAGAACATGCATCTTATCAAGTATATGGTTTGCAACCTAAAACTGTGAAACTTCTAGAAAAAAGCATAGGGAAAATGTGTCACAACATTGGTCTGGGCAAACATTTCTTGGCTATGACCCCCAAAAACACAGGTAACAAAGGCAGAAATAAACAAATGGAGCTGTGTCAGACAAAAACACTTCTGCTCAGCAAAGGAAGCAATTAATAGAGCTAAAGAGACAACCCACAAGCCGGGCTCGGTGGCTCAGCCTGTAATCCCACGCCTTTGGGAGGCTGAGGTGAGTGGATTGCCTGAGCCCGCGGATTCAAGACCCACCAGGGCAGCGAGACCTCATCTCTACAATAAATCAAAAAATCAGCCGGGCGTG
>NW_007258960.1:362203-382919 GCF_000164805.1 Carlito syrichta | reverse complement strand
AGCGGCCACTGCACTCCAGTCTGGGCGACCGAGTGAGACTCCGACTCAAAAAAAAAAAGAGACAACCCACAAATTGGGAGAAAATATTTGCAAACCATACATCTGCTAAGGGGGTAATATTGAAAATATGTAAGAAACTCAGTCAACTCAATAGCAAGAAAACAAGTAGCCCACTCAAAAAAACAGGTAAAGGACCTTCATGGACCCTTCTCAAAAGAAGACATACAAATAGCTACAGATAAATGAAAAAATGCTTATCATCACAGATCATCAGGGAAATTCAAACCAAAACAGTGGGATAGCCAATCATACCGGTTAAGATGGCTGTTATAAAAAAAGATGAGATTTAAAGATTAAATTAAATTAGATTAAAGATTCAAGTGTTGGAGAAAAGGGAACCCTTGTACACTGTTGGTGGAAAGGTAAGTTAATATAGCCATTTTGGAAAATAGTATGGAGGGTCTTCAGAAAACTAAAAATAGAATTACTGTCCATGTATGATCCAGTAATCCCACTTCTGGGTAAAAATCCAAAGAAATTAAAATCAGTGTGCCAGAGAGGTATCTGTACTCTTGTGTTTATTGTAGCACTATTCACAGTAACTTAGATCTGAAAGCAACTTAGGGGTTCATCAGTTAAATGGGTAAAATAAAATGTGTTATATATACACAATGGAATGCTATTCAGGCTTTTAAAAAGGGGGAAAGTATGGTCATTTGCAAAAGAATGGATAAACTCAGAGTACATTATGCTAAGTGAAACAAGATAGACACAGAAAGACAAATATCGCATGATCTCACTTTTATTTGGAGTCTTAAAAAGTTGAACGCAGGAAAGTAGAGAGTGAAATTATGGTTATGGAGGCTGGGGAAAGGGGAAATGTTGATCAAAGGGTACAAAGTTTCAGTTAGAAGGAATAAACTTTTGTGATCTATCAGTCATGGTGATGATATTAAATAATAACATATTGGGCTGGGCTTGGTGACTCAGCTTGTAAACCCAACACTTTGGAAGGTTGAGGCAAGTGGGTTGCCTAAGCCCACGGGTTCGAGACCAGCCCGGGTGACTTGGTGAGCCCTCGTCTCTACGGTAAAATAAAAAGTAGCCTGGTGTGGTAGCCTTTGTCTGTAGTTCCAGCTATTCGGAAGGCTGAGGCGGAAGGATCTCTGGAGCCCAGCAGGTCGATGCTGGGGTGGCCGTGAGTATGCATGTCACTGCACTCCAGCCTGGGCAAAGGAGTGAGACTCCAACTCAAATAATAATAATAATAACAATAATAACATATTGTATACAGTATTTCAAAATTGCTAACAGTAGATTTTAAGTGTTTCACCACAAAAAATGATAAGTATGTGAGATGATAGGTGTTAATTAGCCTGATTTATTTAGTCATTTATGTAGAAAGCAGGATTTAGAGAGGACAGAAAAGCTCCCAAAGAGGGAGGGGACTCGAGGGGGTTGCCCAATTAGTCTGATTTAATCATTCCACATTGTAAACATGTATCAAAGATTTCACATTGTACTCCACAAATACATACAATTATTATTTGTTAATTTAAAATAAAAATTTTTAAATAGTTTATAATATTCTCTTATCTAACAACTTATCTCTGATTAAGACTCCTTTAATTCCTAATCTTGCTTTCTCTTTTTCTTAATAAACCTTCCCATACACTTGTCTTTTATCTTTTAGTAGTGTCTATTTTATCTTTGTTTTCAATTTTGTATGCTCAATTTCAGTTTCATATGTTTTTGTTTTTAGTTTTAATTCCTCCCTTCAACTTTTTTGAGGGTTCGGTTTCTTTTCTAAATTTTGAGATGAATGTTTAAGTCATTAGTTTCCAGCCTTTCTTTATTTCCAAATTTCAAGCAAGCTATTGCAATTATTTTACATATTTCATTAGCTATTTCAATATGAGAATGGCTTAGTCCAGTTGTTAATGATTTTCAGTTATGTCAGAGAATATGGTTTGTGTTCTACCAATTTATTTTCTTTTGTCTTTTTTTTTTTTGAAGTCAGAGTCTCTGTTGCCCAGGATGGAGTGCAGTGGCATGCTCACGGCCACCGCAGCCTCAACCTTCTGGGCTCAGATAATCCTTCCGTCTCAGCCTTCCAAGTATCTGAAACTACAGATGTGCGCCACCTTGCCCAGTTAATTTTTAAAAAAATTTATTGTGGAAATGAGGTCTCATCAAGTTGCCCAGGATGGTCTCGAACCCCTGGGCTTGGGCAATCCTCTCGCCTCCACCTCCCAAAGTGCTGTGATTATAGGCACAAGCCACACACCCAACAGTTCCACCAATTTCTTAATATTTGTTGAGACTTCCTATGCAGCTTAATGCATGGTCAATTTTTGTAACTATTTTTTCTTTCTTTCCCACCCCACATTATATCACATGTCAAAATGCATTTATATTCTACATAAAATAAGTCTTCTTTTTGAACCATTTGTGAAATCATTTTGTTTTGTTTTGTTGCAATTTTTCTTTTCTTTCCTCCCTCCCTCCCTCTTTCTGTCTCTTTCTGTCTCTTTCTGTCTCTGTCTCTCTCTCTCTCTCTCTCTCTCTCTCTCTTTCTTGACGGATACCACTCTTTTGCCCAGGTTAGAGATCAGTGGCATAATCATAGATCGCCGCAGACTTGAACCCTGGGCTAAAACAATCATCCAGCCTCAGCCTCCAAAGTAGCTGACATTAACAGGCATTAGCTGCCATGCCTGGCTAATTTTTGTAATGTTTACTTATGCTTTAAAAGAATGTGTTTTCCCTGATTTTTAGACATAAAGTTCTATGTCTGTCAGTTAGAGGAAGTGTATGATTTTGCTCTTTTAACACTATACCCTTTGCTCATTTTTGGTTTGCTTGACGTAAGCAGCTCTATCCACTGAGAGGGGAGTGTTAGCATCTCCCATTCGACTGTGGACTTGGTGTTTCCTCCTGTAGTCCAGTAACTTTTGTTCTGTATGTGTGAGGCTATGTTGTTAGGAAATACAAATATAGATTTATCATATTTTTCTGGAGAACTGAATGCTTTATCATTATGTAGTGTCTTCTTTTCATAATAATATTTTGGGGATAAAATATATTTTATAAACATGACTATGGCTACTGCTTTCTTATGGCTGATATTACATGGAATGTAAATATTGTTTCTTCTCTTTTTTCTTTCAATTTTATGTCTTTATGATTTAATTGTCTCTTGTGAACAATACAGGTCTGGCTTTTGTTTGTCACCCAATATGACAATTTCTGTTTCTTATTAGTTAAGATTAATCATTTTTAACTTATTATGGTAATTGATGTATTTGGACTTCTTTCAACCATCTTATATCATCCTTTCTTTTTTTTTTTTTTTTTTTTTTTTGAGTTGGAGTCTCACTCTGTTGCCCAGACTGGAGTGCAGTGGCCGCTCCCAGCCACCGCAGCCTTGACCCACAGGGCTCTAGCAATCCTTCCGCCTCAGCCTTCCGAGTAGCCAGAATTACAGGCACGCGCTACCACACCCGGCTGATTTTTGGATTTATTGTAGAGATGAGGTCTCACCAAGTTGTCCAGGCGGGTCTCGAACCCACGGACTCAGGCAATCCACTCACCTCAGCCTCCCAAAGCGTGGGATTACAGGCTGAGCCACCGAGCCCGGCTTATATCATCCTTTCTACTTAGCCTGATGTGTCATGCCATTTAAGAGGGGAAAAAAGGAACAAAATTACATATACAATATGAATATTTATTTTTTCACAATTCCAAGTAAAAATAAACAATGTCATGGAAAAAAGACCAGAAAAAAATACATCCTGCCAGGGACAGTGACTTACACCTGTAATCCAGCACTTTGGAAGGCTGAGGTGGAAGGATCTCTTAAGGCCACAAATTTTGCTGGAAGCCAGGAGTCTGAAACCAGTCTAAGTAGCATAGCAAGACCTTGTCTCTATAAAAACAAAAATAAAAATTAGCTGAGTGTGGTGGAGCCTGTAGAACTAGCTACTTGAGAGTCTATGGCAGGAGGACCCCCTCGAGCCCAGGAGTTCAAGGCCTCGGTGACCTATAATCAAGCCATTGCTCTTCAACCTGGGCAACAGAGTAAGAGCCTGTCTCTAAAAAAAAAAAAAAAAAATCAAAAACAAATACATTCCAGTATTCATGATGTAATGTTTTTTTTCAATAAGTAGAATTACAGGTGATTTCTACTCTCTATTTTTTCTATATTTTCTAAATTTTTCATGATGAGCAAATTTTTTATTTTTTATTTTTTATTTTTTTGAGTCGGAGTCTCACTCCATCGTCCAGGCTGGAGTGCAGTGGCACGCTCATGGCCACCCCAGCGTCGGCCTGCTGGGCTCTGGCGATCCTTCAGCCTCAACTTTCCACGTTCCCGGAACCACAGGTGCACCCTACCATGCCCGGCTAATTTTTTTTCATTTATTGTAGAGATGAGGTCTCGCCAAGTTGCCCAGTCTGTTCTCAAACCCGTGGGCTCAGGCAATCCCCTTACCTTGGCCTCCCAAAGTTCTGGGATTACAGGCTTGATCCACTGCGCCTGGCTGAGCAGATTTTTTAAATAAAAATAAAACACAACACAAGGCAGCAAAAATTAAAATAAATTTTATTTAAGTAATAGAACTGGTGATGATGATGAAGAATCCACACTTTTCTGCTGTCCAGTCTTCCTTTCTTTCTTTCTTTTTTTTTTTTTTTTTGAGTTGGAGTCTCACTCTGTCATCCAGACTGGAGTGCAGTGGCCGCTCCCGGCCACCACAGCCTTGACCTGCTGGGCTCCAGTGATCCTTCCACCTCAGCCTTCCCAGTAGCCGGAATTACAAGCATGCACTACCACGCCTGGCTGATTTTTTTATTTATTGTAGAGATGAAGTCTCGCTGCCCAGGCGGGTCTCAAACCCTCGGGCTCAGGCAATCCACCTCAGCCTCCCAAAGGCGCGGGATTACAGGCTGAGCCACCGAGCCCAGCTCAGTCTTCCTTTCATACTGTCCTAGGAGCACTCAGACAGAGGGGTGCCCACTCACCAGGCCCAAGGTTGAGCTTTCCTTTTATGTCCAACAAATGGCAGTGTCCTCACCTGGCCCTGGTGACTCCCGGGGCGTGGGAGGAAAGGGACGGGCTAGGGCTTGGTGGTGGCGGACCTGAACACTCAGGACCTCATCCTGCCATTGAGCCTCCCAAGGATATCAGCAGGATGCGGCCCGAAGTGTTTTCCTCCTGTGGTTTCCCCAAACAGAGAATGCCATCCTTTGTCTAGACAGCATTTTGATGGATTGTGGATACGGCTATTGGAAAACTTTATCTAGACCAGATGAAAATGTCCTGTAGCCACTTAAAATTTAATTTGTGGAGGTAGTGTTTGTTCACTCTTGGTTCCCAGCCTAGAAGCAATTTGGCCTCCAATACGTTTTGAAGTGCTTAGCCTGGATTTAATTTGGAAGTACCCTTTATTTTTCATAAATTCTTGGCGCTCTTACGTTGGTCTGCGTCTTTGATTAGTAGGGCTTTTGTCTTTTTATATAGTGAAATACTGCCCCAACTTTTGCAATCTAAACTACCTTGTAACACACACGCACACACACACACACACACACACACACACACACACACACACACACACACACACACACACAAAATCTCACACAGTTTTTTAAGTGAATTAAACACAGGATCTAAAAACAAACTTTTTGGAGCAATCCCTTTGGGTCCCTTCCCACTGTGGGAGTTTTTTTTCCTTCTCAATAAATCCTGCTTTCTCAAAAATAAATACATAAATACATAAAAATAAAAACAAATCTTTGTGTTGCAAAAGAAAACAACACAACTTTACTGTTTTAGAATAAAACATGGCTCCGCCTGGGGCTGTTTTAAAATCTTTGCAAATTCTGGGCAAGACAGCTATGTGATTTGCAAGGCCCAGTACAAAATGAAAATGAGGGGATTGGCTGGGCTGGGTAGCTCAGCCTGTAATCCCAGCACTTTGGGAGGCCAAGGCGAGTGGATTGCCCGAGCCCGTGGGTTCGAGACCCACCCTGACAACTTGGTGAGACCTCGTCTCTACAATAAATCAAAAAAATTAGCCAGGTGTGGTGGCGCACGCCTGTAGTTCCAGCTACTTGGAAGGCTGAGGTGGAAGGAGCCCAGCAGGTCGAGGCTGTGGTGGCCAGGAGCATGCCACTGCACTCCAGTCTGGGCGACAGAGTGAGACTCCAACTCAAAAAAAAAAAGAAAAGAAAATGAGGGACTCATTGTTCAAAAATGGGTAAGACATTTCTCAGAGTGGGGGCGGGGGGGGTGATGCAGAAAAGAAATTTTTAAAAAATTATTATGATTCCAAGATACCAAAAGCAAAGCATTGACCCAATCTCAGGGCCCTTCTAAATAGGGACCTTGTGCTAAATGCACAGGTCACAGGTCACTCACCCAAAAGCCAGGCCTGGTTCTGGGTACTTTTAGGGGGTCCCACCCCACACTATATCACATGTCAAAATGCATTTATATCCTACATAATATATACATATATATATTTTTAATTTATCCTAGAACAGATCCTCTGTCCCTCATTTGTTCTATCGTGACACACAGCTGATTGTCAAACAATTTACTGATGTCACTTCCAAAGATTTTTATACATTTTCATTTTATTTACTTTTAATATCCATTTTGTTTATTTTCCCTAAGCATATGATCATTTCCAGTATGTTTTTTGTTAGGTCACACTCCCAGAGGGCCCTCCAGAATGTGAGGTCAGGCCCGACGGGGTGTGGATGTTTGGTATGCAATCTGATGCCGCATGAAGATGCAAAGAATTACACAGAAGTTACCTCAGAAAATTTATTTAGAAAGTAAATTAGAGAATGTAAAGAGCACATGGCCACACCATAGCTTAGCAAGGCAATGGCCAATATATGATTTTATTGGAACCATTTGTGAGATGATTTTGCTTTTGAATTATGTGCCAAGTACCCCATTTGTTTTATGATTGGCTCTGACAGCGCCACACATCGTGTTTGGGAACCCTCATGCAGTGAGAAACTCATACCCCACAAATCGCTTGCTTGGTAGATGAGGGAAACTGCCAGGGGAAGGAGGGGCACACCTCATCCACAGGGGTACCTGCATAATGAACATGTGCTATACCTAATCCTGAATTGTTCCCTACATCTTTAAAGTAAAAAAATTTTTTAAAAGGTAACAAAACTTTCGTGAATACTAAAATTGGCAATGAATGAAGTTGTCATGAGTTGTGCTGTATGAATATTTAGTTAAACAATTATAAGTCAATATTATCATTTTCTTTTGATATTGTGAAGTGGGTAATTACTTTTTGGGCCCAAATATTTCATGGGCCCTTGAAACACTCACAGGTTCCATGTGTTGTGGCCATCGCGCTTAACTGGGAGGAAACGGTGCTAAGCCCCCTGTTCCCATTCTGACACGTCCCCTCACGAGAGCAGGCTGGCCTTCCTTTCCCCAGTACAGTCCCACTCCCACCCTCGACACACAATGAGGCTCACTGATAAAACTTCAAAGCTCTGTTTGGTACAGAGAGGCCTTGTTCCTTTTGTTTTGTTTACTTAAAGGTAGAACTGAGGTCTTGGTGAAAATGTTGTTTTCATTTTGTCCTAGGATGTCATGAAGAACTGAAATCTACTTATCATTGAATGGATTTAGGCTGGACGTAGTGGCTCACACCTGTAATATTATTTCTAGAAGCACTTTTTTTGTTGTTGGGATTCTCACTCTCTGTCACTCAGGTTGGAAAGCAGTGACACCATCACAGCTCACTGCAGCCTCGACTTCCTGGGCTCAGGCGATCTTTCTGTCACAGTCTTCCAGGTAACTGGGACTACAGGCATGTGCCTCCATGCCTGCTTTATTATTTTATTTTATTTTTATTTTTCAGTAGAGATGAAGTCTCGCTATGTTGTCTAGGCTGGTCTTGAACTCCTGGGCTCAAGCAATTCTCCCACCTCAGCCTCCTGAAGTGCTGGAATTACAGGCATGAGCCACCACACCCAGCCAAGAAGCACAATTATTATAGGGATAGTTCAATAAGATCTTTGAAGACCCTGGTCCTTTCTGCTTTTCTTCTCTGCCATTCTTGGAATTTCATTACCTTGCCTCCTGGTCACAAAGTGGCTGCAAAACTCCAAGCACCACATTCACTCACACCAACACATAGAGGCAGAAGAGAAAAGAAAGGAAAAGAAAAGGATCACTACCTCTATTTGTGTCTGTTTTTTTAAAGAAAAACACAAGGTCAGTCATGGTGGCTCACACCTGTAATCCCAGCACTTTGGGAGGCTGAGGTAAGAGAACTGCTAGAGCCCCAGAGTTCAAGACCAGCCTAAGCAACATATCGAGGCTTTGTCTCTACAAAAATAAACAAACAAAAAAGAACAACACAAAAAATTTTTTCTCAGAAATGTCCCCTATAATAAGGAGACATTCTCACAGCCCATTGATTAAAACTAGATCACATATCCCTTCCTAAGTCAAACAGTGGCAAGGGATAGAATTCCTGAAAGGCCTAGATTCATCTCTTGAGGTAGATGCATGGAGTATAGACACAAGAACAAAATTGGGGCTGGGCCAGCAGAGAAGAATGGTAATGCCAGCAGTGTCTTCTCACCTTATAGGATCGCTATAAAAATAATATGACATTATTTATGAAAAGAATTAGGCTCATAACAATGGCCACATAGAATATCCTAAGCAAAGGACTCCCTTTCTCTCCCAGCACCTGGAATGATCCTTCCAGCATATCTCAACTTGAATTTGTTTTTTGGTTTTTTTTGAGTCAAAGTCTCACTCTGTTGCCCAGGCTGGAATGCAGTGGCACACTCACAGCCACTGCAACCTTGACCTGCTGGGCTCAGGTGATCCTTCCACCTCGGCCTTCCAAGTAGCTGGAACTACAGGTGTGCGCTACAGGTATGTGCTAATTTTTTTTGATTTATTGTAGAGATGAAGTCTCACCAAGTTGCCAAGGCTAGTCTCGAACTCCTGAGCTCAGATAGTCCTCTTGCCTCAGCTTCCCAAAGTGCTGGGATTATAGACTTGAGCCACTGCGCCCAGCCAAACTTGAATTTCTTGTAGTAAACATCAGAATAACCATACTTGTCCTTATGCTCTGTGGCAGGCAGCTCTTACATACAGCCCTCATTGACTCTCCCCTTGTGTGATCCCCTCCCCTTGAGTGTGGGCTGAACCTAGTGACTTGCTTCCAATGAACAC
This sequence comes from Carlito syrichta, assembly GCF_000164805.1. Classification (NCBI taxonomy): domain Eukaryota; kingdom Metazoa; phylum Chordata; class Mammalia; order Primates; family Tarsiidae; genus Carlito; species Carlito syrichta. The sequence continues at coordinate 373,681 of NW_007258960.1, read as the reverse complement.
AATAGACAAACATGATGGGATATCACTTCTGTGATGAGGCTACAGAAAAGCACAACTTCTATCTTACCTTCTCACTCAGTGCACTTTGAGGAAGCAAGTCACAGTGTGGAGAGGCCCATGTGGCAAGGAGCTGACAGTGAGCACCAACCAATAGCATGTAAAGAACTGAATTCTAACCAGGCTCGGTGGCTCAGCCTGTAATCCCACGCCTTTGGGAGGCTGAGGTGAGTGGATTGCCTGAGCCCGCGAGTTCAAGACCCGCCTGGGCAACTTGGCGAGACCTCATCTCTACAATAAATCAAAAATTAGCCGGGTGTGGTAGCGCAAGCCTGTAGTTCCGGCTACTCGGAAGGCTGAGGCGGAAGGATCGCCGGAGCCCAGCAGGTCGAGGCTGCGGTGGCCGGGAGCAGCCACTGCACTCCAGTCTGGGAGATAGAGTGAGACTCCAACTCAAAAACAAAACAAAACAAAGAACTGAATTCTTCCGACAACCACATGAGTGAGTATGGAAGTGCATCCTTCCCCAGTCAAACTTTGAGATGGGACTGTGACCCCAGCTGACACCTTCGCTGCCGCCTGTGAGAGACCCAGAAACAGAAGACCCAGTGAAGCTGTGCCTGGATTCCTGACCCATAAAATCTTTGTGATAATAAATGTTGCTTCAGACCATGTTTGGGGGTAATTTGCTGTGGTGGTTAAATTTATGTGTTCAGTTGGCAGGGTTAAAGGATGTCCAGAGAGCTGGTAAAATAATATTCCCGGGTGTGTCAGACAGAGTGTTTCCGAAAGAGATTATTACTTGAATCAGCAGACTGAGTAAAGATCTGCCCTCAGCAGTGTGGGTAGGCATCATCTAATCTGTTAAGGATCCAAACAGAACTTTTGGGTTGGTACATCCATCTTCTCCTTTCCTCAGGTATTGGTACTTCTGATTTTGGGGGCCTTTGGATTTGGACTGGGACGTACACCATTGCCTTCACTCCCCTTCTAATCTCAGGCTTTCAGTCTCAGACTGGAACTACACCACTGTCTTTCTTGGTTTTCCAGCTTGCAGGCAACAGACTGTGGGATTTCTCAGTCTCCATAATTGCACGAACCAATTTCCAAAAGAAATCTCTCTAGACAGACAGACAGACAAGCCAAGGTGCTCCCGCTTGGGGATTGCTTTGAGGCCAGGAGGTCAAGACAAGCCTGGCAATGTAGCAAGACCTCTTCTCTACAGAAAAAAAAAATTAGCTGGATGTGGTGGTGCTTCTCTAGTCCTAGCTACTTAGGAGGCTGAGGAGGGAGGATCACTTGAGACAAGGAATTTGATGCTGCAGTGAGCTGTGGTCATGCCACTGCCCTCCAGCCTCAGTAGCAGAGCAAGATATTGACTCTCTAGATAGATAGACAGATAATAGATAGACAGACAGATAAATGTAGAGAGATAGAATGCTCAGAAGCAAAACCAATAAGAGACATAAATATTTATAGAGATATAAATATATTTACATAAAGTATGCATAAATATATACATATAAATAAATATAGCTCTAGATATCGCCTATGGGTTCTGTTTCTCTGAAGAACCCTGCTTACTACATTTATCACACAGTAATAGATAACCAATATATCCTTTAAGAGAAGGAAAATCTGAGGGCTCTGGTCCTAGTTTATAGAAAAAGAAATAATACTAGTAATAGTTAACCTTCTTGTGTACTGATTATGCGCTAGGCATTGTTTTAAGTGCCATACTCAACTTATTTTAACAACCTGATGACATAGGTGCTGTCATTGTCTCTACATTTTATTTTATTTTATGTATTTATTTTTGCTTCTACATTTTAAATGAGGAAACTGAAGCACTAAGAGATTAAATAAGTAACTTACCCAAGGTTACACAGTAAGTAACTCGGGATTTGAACCTTGTCTGGGTCCCAAATTATTGCTGTCATTCATGGATACCTGTCAAATATGAACAGAATAGAAGGAAATCTAGGGAGCTCTCCCTGAGAGAGTGACCCTGGTACCAAGAGTCAACCCCTAAGCCTCAAGACAGGTCAGTGGAAGAGAAGGCTTACGCTATATCTGCTGGGCTCCATGGTCCCCACGTAAGGTTGGCCTTGGGACAAGTAGGGTTCTATTTGGTACGCTTTGTTTTTTTTAAAAATGGTGGTGAAATATATATAACATGAAATTTACTGTATTAGCCACTCTAAGTGTATAATTCCATGGCATTCAGTATATTCACAATTTTGTACAACAATCACCACTATTTATTTCCAGAACTTTTTCACAGATGAGTACTGTTTTTAATACTGGGAAAGCTTCTCTGACTCCTAAAATACCACTGCCAACATTCTCACTAGCTAATGTTAGGCTTCACCACAACGGATTCAGGAAGTAAGGCCTTTCATCCTGTAGTTAAAGACAGAGGTTGAATGTAGCCACCATTGGGAGAGGCACTACTTTGCCTTAAATTTATTTACAGGGATAAATAACACGAGTGGCATTTGTTGTTCTTTTTGGCGACCTAGCATTGGAGCCCTCTTACTCCATTTGGGGAATTCCCCATCCTTTGGGGCTTGGCAGGATACAAAGACTGCCTTTCTCCATGGGAGCTGGATGCTATCATTCCCTGCCTCCCTTGCAGCTAAGACACAGACACCTGCCCAAACTCTGCCAACTGGATTCACACACACAGGATTTTGACTCAGAAACTAGTGTTGCAACGAGGCAGTCCTAGGTAGAATCCATGCCAGCTAGGGTAGCAGTATCACAGACAGTTTTCAGAGGTGTTGACATAGAAGCTTGAATAACAGGGTCTGGGGTCCACGAACAGTGCAAGTGGCCATGTCTGTTTCCAGTGGCAGTAGCTAGAGCATCTTCACAAGCAATATCTTGGAAAATTTTCTTTGGACATAGCCTCCAATCCTAGTGATCTCCTCTTCTGAATATGCTGTGAACTGTCCAAAAGTCTTTTGGGGTTTTTTTTTTGAGTCGGAGTCTTACTCTGTTGCCCAGGCTGGAGTGCAGTGATATGCTGCTCACAGTCACTGCAACTTCAACCTGCAGGGTTCAGGTGATCCTTCCACCTCAGCCTTCCACGTAGCTGAAACTACAGGTGCATAGCACCATGCCCAGCTAATTTTTTGATATATTGTGGAGACGAGGTCTCACCATATTGCCTAGACTGGTCTCAAACCCGTGGGCTTAGGCAATTCTCTCGCCTCACCTCCCAAAGTGCTGGGATTACAGGTGTGAGCCACTGTGCCCGGCCCAAAAGTCTTTAATCATCTTTTTCCTGCTTAAGGTAGTCAGGGTTGGATTCTGTTGCTTATAACTCTGAACTTGATCTCAGTTTCTTTCTTCCATCAGAGGTAAGAGGCAAGGCCAGATTGCTACCTGTGAAAAGACCATGCAGAATTTAGATGAGCAAACAGAGAGCTACATTTTAGTGATGCTATTTTACGACTTTATTGTCCAGGAATTCCTCCATTTGAGCTTTAACATTCACACTTGGATAGCACAAAGCTAAATTCAGAAGCTTCCATTCTGCTTTTGTGGGAGTTTTGATTTAAATCCTGCAAAGAAAAGAGTGGCCTTGTGCCCTGAGCAAAACAACTCCTTCTTCCCGCTCTGTAACTCTGTAACTCCTATTTTTGAGGGTGTCCTTAGGGGACCTCTCCTGGGAGGCAAAAGGGAGGAATTCCACACTGGAAAAGAAATGTCCACAGTGGCCAAAGACAAGCTTTTCCTGTTTCGTAATAAAGCCAAGTTCCCATTATTATATTAACCCACTCAGCAAAGATATGGTTGCCTTGTCCTAACATATGGGTTATTTGGGCATCCCAGGATGTGATGAATCTAGGAGTTTCTAGATATTTCTAGGTGTTTTGTGCTTTTGAGGAACATGTTATAGCATGCACAGACTGAAGATAGCGTTGTACAAGATAAAAGAACAAGATAGAGGTCTCTATTGATTGTTGGCATGCGTCCATGAGTACTATGAACTGCAGTCTTGATTTGGTGTTCTCAAGTGACCTTGACTGAACTTCACAAAACCAGGAAACAGTCACTACACCCATAAAATGTGGAACAGTCGTGTGAACCTTTAGAAGGCTGTAGGGCATCTGGAAGTCTTCCGGCACCTGGAAATTATTATTATTATATTGAGTCGGGGCCTCACTCTGTTGCCCAGGCTGGAGTGCAGTAGTGCAATCATAGCTCACTGCAGCCTTGAACTTCTGGATTCAGGTGATCCTTTCACCTCAGCCTTCCAAGTCGCTGGGACAACAGATGTGTGCCACCATGCCCAGCTAATTTATTTTTTATTTTTGTAGAGATGAGGTCTCATTATATTGCCAAGGCCAGTCTTGAGCTCCTGGCTCAAGCAATCCATCCACCTCAACCTCCCAAAGTGTTGGGATTACAGGCGTGAGCCACTGTGCCCGGCCATCTGGAGATTATTTTGGAATGGACGTTGGTTAAAGGGCAAAGATGTCCGCATATGCTGCAGGAATATGGTCATAGTTCTGTTCATCTCTCCTGCAACTCTTTCTGAAGAAAGAGTTTCTGATACCCATTCCTGCTGCAGGGACATAGACTTTTCCATTGAAGGAACTGTCCATTAGAGCTCAAATCCCCCAAACCCGTCATTTTTTCCTATCTTGGTCTGATGCCTGGTGATCCTAACAGCGTGTCTACTTGCTGTTTTAGCTCTTCTTCTGCTTCAGAGGAACCACATGGCAGAATATAGTTCCTAAAACTTTAGAAGTCACAAGATTCACCCCTTGAATAAACTGTTTAGATTTGCCGTCAGGCAAGGACACCCGGCCAAGATTCATTTGGAACTTTGATTTCCAGAAGTGTTCTCATTCTTCATGCAACCCATTTAGAAGCCTCAACCAAAGAAGAATCACATCATAACATTGGGAAATTAAAGTCAAGCAATCCCTATAAACGGCCCTCAGATATCAGTGCCACGTTAAGCTCCCCAGCCTTGCTATAAACTTGTTCTTTTTGTCTGTGTGGAGATAGCAAAGTTTAAAGCTCTTGCTCTGATCTACAATACCATTTTCTTTCTTTCTTTTTTTTAAAAATTTATTGTAGAGACAAGGTCTTGCCAGGTTGCCCTGGCTGGTCTCGAACGCACCAGCTTCCCAAAGTGCTGGGATTGCAGGCTGAGCCACCGAGCCCAGCTGCCATTTTCTTTCTTATCATTGGAACTGAATAGTTAAGTTTGAGCCCTTCTGTCTTTCTTTCTTAAAAAAAAAAAAAAAAGCCTGTTTAGTCCCCAAACAATGTGAATCTGCTCCGTTTTCAATATGTCTATTAATGACTGATGATGCCTTAAAATTCCCTCCCCCATGGATTAATTCAGATCCAACTAACTTGGTCTAATAGTAGTCCACTGTGTATATGTACCACATTTTCTTTACCCAATCATCCATTTATAGAAACTTAAACTGACTCCATGTGTTTGCTATTGTGGATAAGTGCTGCAATAAAGATATACGTGCATGTGTCTTTTTTGATACAATGATTTCTTTTCCCTCAGGCAGATACCCAGTGCCAGGACATATCTTCTGCCTGTTACAGCTCTTCCTAGTCGAGTTAGATGACCCTTGGAAATTTACTTGTATTCACTGAACTCAGTTTCTCATTTGTGAAATGGTTGCAAAAACTAGTGCCTACTTCATAGGGTTATTGCCTATGTGACAGTTTTATTTTATTTTTCTTAGTTGGGGATCTTACTCTGTCCCCCAGGCTAGAATGCAGTGGCACATTCATGGCTCACTGCAACTCTCAACTTTCTGGACTCAGGTGACACTTCTACCTCAGTCTTCTGAGTAGCTGGGACTATAGGCATACATCACCATGCCCAGCTAATTTGTAAAAATATTTTATCAAGATGAGATCTCACTATATTTCCTAGGCTGGTCTGAACTGCTGGCCTCAAGCAATTCACTTGCCTCAACCTCTCAAAGTATTGGGATTATAGGCGTGAGCCACCACACCCAGCCAGTGATAGTGTTTATTACAGTTCCTGGTACATAGAAGATGTTCAGTGAGTGGGAACTATCATGGCAAGATAATTTATCAGAATACTAAATTGAGTTGTTCCTATATCTTTCCTCCAACTCATCCCCAATCTTAAATAAAGGAAATAGATAGCTAGATAGCAAATTTTTTTTGAAGTCAGGGTCTCTGTCACCCAGGCTGGAGTACAGTGGCATGATCATGGCTACCACAGCCTCAACCTGCTGGACTCAGGTGATCCAAGTAGTTGGTACTACAGGTGCACGCCACCATGTCCAGCTAATTTTTTTATTTATCATAGAGACGAGGTCTCACGAAGTTGCCCAGGCTGGTCTCAAACTCCTGGGCTCAGGAAATCCTCTCAAAGTACTAAAACTACAGGCATGAGCTACCACACCTAGTGATTGCAATTTCTTGACTCAGGAAGTTTGGTAACAGGAAGAGGAAGGAGAAGAAGGATTGTGAGAACCAGAACATACCCCAGCTCCCACACCACATTCCAAACATCTAGTGCTGTGGTTCCCAAATGAGGGAGATTTGCCTCTTTAGGGGACATTTGGCAATGCTTGGTAGAACTTTTGGTTGTCACAGATATGGGAAAGGGTGCTGCTCATATCTGATGGGTACAGGTCAGGGACACTGCTAAATGTCTAACAATGCACAGGGAAGTCCCCCAAATGTCAGCAATGCTTAGACTGAGACACCTTGATGGACCTTGGGTCCAACCTACTCAGTGTGTGGATGAGAAGAGCTTGAGTAGAACGTGAGATTGAAGCTGTGAATGAACAAGGTTGAGCCTTGGGAACTGAAAAAATATGGACTTAGTCTGAGATTTCATTCTCTTTTTTTTTGAGTTGGAGACACACTCTGTCGTCCAGGCCGGAATGCATTGGCATGCTCATGGCCACCACAGCCTCCACCTGCTGGGCTCAGGTGATCCTTTCACCTCAGCCTTCCAAGCAGCTGGAACTACAGGTGTGCACCACCATGCCCAGCTAATTTTTTGATTTATTGTGGAGACGAGGTCTTGCCACATTGCTCAGACTGGTCTTGAACCTCTGGGCTCAGGCAATCCTCTCGCCTCTGCCTCCCAAAGTGATGGGATTACAGGCATGAGCCACCATGCCCAACCAGTCTGAGATTTCATCAAGGGAAAGACATAGACCAGTGGGGAACATTTGGGGGAAATAAATCACATTATGTATTTACCCCAATGGGTAAAATCTTAGTATGGTAACTGTTAACAATATTATTTTATGAGTTACTTTCCATTTGCAACCTCAATTTTTCAGTAAGAACTCTGTATCTGTTCCTTGTTGCTGCTTTTCTATGAGACATAAAAGCAACTATTGGTAACTATGTTTTAGCCAAAATGTGATGGTGGCAGTAACTTTAGGAAAGAAAACCTGGCCCTTCTCTTTCCTTCAGCATCCTTGGAAGATCTGAGTTGTAATTTGCTTTGTCCCCCGTAAGACAACAGGCCTCTGTAGAAAAAGAGATTCTTGTGCCTGATATTAGTTCCTGGAACACGCCACCCACCCCTACCCCCCCAGTCCCAGGGGTGGGCCCAAGAGCTCAGCTCGTCAAGCTCACTCATTGGACCTTCCAACCCAGCTCACAGAGGGGGATGACTATGGACCGTGGACCCTTAAAATAGTGTTCACATTCTGTTCCATTGTACATGTTTACGCTCAAATTTCCCCCTAAGTATTTTTAAAATTAAAAACAAACTGTTTTTTATTTTGTTTTGTTTTTTGAGTTGGAGTCTCACTCTGTTGCCAGGCTGCAGTGCAGTGGCATGTTCATGGCTCACCACAGCCTGGACTTCCTGGGCTCAAGCGATTCTTCTGTCTCAGCCTCCTGAGTAGCTGGGACTATAGGCATGTGCCACCATACCCGTTAATTTTTGTAAATGTTTTGTAGAGACAAGATCTTGTTATGTTTCCCAGATTGGTCTCAAACTCCCAAACTCAAGCAGTCCTCCCACCTCAGCCTCCCAAAGTGCTGGGATTAGAGGTGTGAGCCACCATATCCAGCCAAAAACTGTTATATTCTTTGAAACATTATTCCTAATAAAGGAACACGTTATTTTTTTTCCTTTCAGAATTTCTGTTTATGGCCAACTCTGGTTTGTCTAAGTTTTAAACTGTTGTATAAAGCTTATCTAATTTTTGGGCTGCTTATTAAACTTTTGAAACATTTGTTGGATGCTCACCTTTCTACACCACCAAGAGAACAGTTGAATATTTCATGGAAATGTCATGTCTGTGTCCCCATGACTTGTTTCTTGGTATTGTTTCTAACATATACAGAGAGTTGAAATCCTTAATGCAAGGGCAGATTTGGCACTCATGTGATGTTCTCATGGTCTCTGCTAAACTTCTAGGTGATCATTGATCTTGCAGAGAGTCAAGGGACCTGAGATTAAATCGTGATTTCATGTTTTGTCAATAACATGTTTCAGGCAAGTCATCAAACACATCTCTGAGCTTCAAACACCTGCCTGTAAAACGAGGGTCATCATTCAACCCTGCTTCAATGAAGGAAGCTTCATGTGCCAAGCCTTGGAGGATGGGACAGCTTCTAAATATGATGTTAGTAGCCGGGCTCGGTGGCTCAGCCTGTAATCCCGCGCCTTTGGGAGGCTGAGGTGAGTGGATTGCCTGAGCCCCCGGGTTCAAGACCTGCCTGGGCAGCGAGACCTCATCTCTACAATAAATCAAAAAATCAGCCGGGCAGCGCATGCCTGTAATTCCAGATACTTGGAAGGCTGAGGCGGAAGGATCGCCGGAGCCCAGCAGGTTGAGGCTGCGGTGGCCGGGAGCGGCCACTGCACTCCAGTCTGGGTGACAGAGTGAGACTCCAACTCAAAAAAAAGATGTTAGTAAAACAGCATCTGGCCAGGTGCAGTGGCTCACACTTGTCATCTCGGCACTTTGGGAGGCCGAGGCCAAAGAATTGCTTGAGCCTAGGAGTTCAGGATCAGCCTAGGCAACATAGCAAGACCTTATCTCTACAAAAAATAAAATAAAAAATGTATCCCAGTATATGGCACATTTCCATAGACCCAGCTACTTGAGAGGCTGAGGCAGAATGAGTGCCACTGCACTCCAGCCTGGGCAACAGAGTGAGACCTTGACTCCAAAAAAACCAAAACAAAACCAGAAACAGACACTTCTCCAAAGATGACATACAAGCAGCCTGCAGACACGTGAAAAAATGCTCAGCTTCACTAATCATCAGGGAAATGCAAACCAAAACTACAATGAGATAGCACCTAACTCCTGTAAAGATGGCCACCATTAAGTCAAAAAACAACAGATGCTGGCGTGGATGCGGAGGAAACGGAATGCTTCTACACTGTTGCTGGGAATGCAAATTAGTTCAGCCTCTATGAAAAGCAGTGTGGTGATTCCTAAAAGAATTAAAATGCTTCCATGCAATCCAGCAATCCCTCTCTTGGGAAGATACCCAGAGGATCATAAATTGTTCTACAAAAAAGAAACCAGCCCACGCATGTTTATAGCCACACTATTTACAATAGCAAAAATATGGAGATAACCCTACTGCCCATCGAAAGTGGACTAGATAAAGAAAATGTGATACATATACACGACGAAGTATTACACAGCCATAAAGAAGAACAAAATCATGGACTTCCAATTGGATAGAGTTGGAGAACATCATGCTAAGTGATCTATCACTGAAAAAAAGAACTGAATACCGCATGTACACCAAGAGTAACTGGTCCACTACCAGGGGGAGTGAGGGCCAGTTGGAGCCCAAACTTCACCTAGGTACAGCCTGCTTATGTAGTCAAGCCTAACTTGTACCCCAAATCTCTATAATAAAAAGTCAATGGGGAAACACCTCTTATCAACAAGGTGCCTGAATGAAACGTCATTGTACACCTAACCCTTAACTGTACCCCACAAAACCATAATAAAAAATATTGATTATGAAAAAAAAAAAAGTCAAAAAAAAAAAAAACAGAAGAGAAAAAGAAAAACAGTAGGCTACAGAGAGAGAATACATGCTACAAGTGCAAAGAGGAGAGACTGGGCAGGAACATTAAGGGGGACATGTTCAGCTGAAATATAGGAAATTAATGAAAGAGAAATGACCATGAAGACTAGAAAAGTGGGTTGGAACTAGATTTTTAAGACAGTTGAATGACATGCTAAGGACATTTCTATTGTACAAGCCATCTCCCTTCCTGGAAGTCTCAAAATAACTACAATGGGCTGGTGCGATGGCTCACGCCTATAATCCTAGCACTTGGGGAGGGTGAGGTGAGAGGATTTCCTGAGCCCGTGGGTTCGAGACTGGCCTGGGCAACTTGGCGTAGACCTCATCTCTACAATAAATCAAAAAATTAGCCGGGCTTGGTAGTGCACGCCTGTAGTTCTGGCTACTTGGAAGGCTGAGGTGGAAGGATTGCCTGAGCCCAGCAGGTCGAGGTTGTGGTGGCTGTCAGTGTGCCACTGCACTCCAGCCTGGGCAACAGTGAGACTCCAACTCAAATTTTTTTTAAAAAGGGTCTGGAAAATATCTACAATGCCAACAGCCCCTTTTTAAAAGTGGGTGACCATCACAGATAGACCACTGTTATAGGCCTGGGCTCTGAAATCAGAGGATTGTTACAATTGTGTTTTAAGACAACTTAAAGCTATGGTTGCAAATGTTGTGACTTTCCCTTCCTTCCAAACATTGCAATTGCCAGTCTCTTCCTCTGGAAACCTGTAAAAGAACATGTTGTAAATTCTAGAATGTTATCTAAAAATGTCAGCATGACCAGGAGACTTTCATGGTCAGAAAATTCTGAGTCATGCTGAAACCACATGTAGGCTTCAAACTCAGGGTGGGTGAAGGACTATGAATTTTGGATATAAATACTGGAATGAATTTCTGTTGCTTTGAGTGGGTTTCTGGTAATGATGCCAACTGGTCTCCCTGTAAACTGGCTGCAGAAAGTAAAATCTCTTTTCTCCCAGTTTCTGCCTCTCGTCTTTGATTGATGAGGGATAGTAACTGGTTTGAAAGACCGGATGAAAACCACCACCTGGTCAGACAAGGAGGCTACCTGACTCATCATCCTTAATGGGGTGGCCAGTTATCCACGGATGGATTGGTCTCAAAACTCTTCCCCACAGGAGCCTTTATGCAAATTGATAGAACCATCAGTTCTCTCTCAAAGGACACATACTGAGTCCTTTAGCAGAATCAGTAAAAATAGGGAGCAGCCGAGTGGCTCAGAAGCAGTAGGTACCTTCTGATATGGTGCAGCACCTCACCTGATGGCTCAAACTGCTACAACCTGAATGATCTTCATCTTCCTTATTTTTTTATTTTTATTTTTTTGAGTTGGAGTCTCACTCTGTCGCCCAGACTGGAGTGCAGTGGCCGCTCTCGGACACCGCATCCTCTACCTGCTGGGCTCTGGCGATCCTTCCT
>NW_007258960.1:357939-362142 GCF_000164805.1 Carlito syrichta | reverse complement strand
CCCTTCCTCCTCAGCCTTCCGAGTAGCTGGAATTACAGGCATGCGCTACCACGCCGGCTGATTTTTTGATTTATTGTAGAGATGAGGTCTCGCTGCCCAGGCGGGTCTCGAACCTGCAGACTCAGGCAATCCACTCACCTCAGCCTCCCAAAGGCGCGGGATTACAGGCTGAGCCACCGAGCCCGGCTCTTCATCTTCCTTATTAACCATGAGGACTATCTCTGTGCTTAAAGAGACTCCTTTTCTTCCCATGTCTAGTATATACTAATGATAAACTCTACGCCTGAGATAACCTGTTTGTGTATTTCTGCCTGGCAAACATAGAGTTTAATTTTATATTCTTTCTATATATACTCTCTCTGTATATTCTCAGTCTTATTACTGAGAAGTAATAAAGACAATCCTAGAGGCCAGGAGTTGAAGACCAGCCTGGGCAATGTGGCAAGACCCCCATCTCTATTTGGAAAAAAAAAAAGGCCGGGCTCGGTGGCTCAGCCTGTAATCCCAGCACTTTGGGAGGCAGAGGCAAGTGGATTGCCTGAGCCCACGGGTTCAAGACCAGCCAAGGCGTCTCTACAATAAATTTTTTTAAAAATTAGCTGGGCGTGGTAGTGTGCACCTGTAATTCTGGTTACTTAGAAAGCTGAAGCAGAAGGATCGCTGGAGTCCAGCAGGTCGATGCTGGGATGGCTGTGAGTGTGCCACTGTACTCTAGCCTGGGCGACAGAGTGAGACTCCAAATCAAAAAAAAAAAAAAAAAATCCTGAAATAATTGCAAACACATTGAGTTACTACAAGTCAGCAGACATTATCTATAGATTTTTCTGAAAGTCATTTGTCATAATAATGATCATAGATAATGTGATCAAGAGAATTTAAGCCATCAAGGAGATTTTGAGGGAGGAAAGCAGCCAGACTCAAGGAGGTTGTGATGGATCCTGGCAGTTCAGATGCCAACAACACATGGGAGCTCCTTGCAACAATCGAGGTTTCTTTCATCTGGGACTTTTCTGAACACATGGCAAAGCAATCACAGACACATTGAGAATATGGGGATTCAAACTATGAAATGAGAAACTCCAGGACCGTGGTTCTCGAAGGCTTTGGTTGCATATTCTCTTAAAGATTACTAAGAATTCCCGAAAAGCTTTTGTGTGTGTGGTTAAATCTATTGGTGTTTACCATATTAAGGATGAACATTGATAAATAAAATATTTATTTTTTTAGAGTCAAGTTCTCATTCTGTCGCCCAGGCTAGAGTGCAGCGGCATGGTCACAGGTCACCATAGCCTTGATCTCCTGGGCTCAGGCAATGCTTCTACCTCAGCCTCCCAAGTAGCTGGGACCGCAGGTGCACACTACCATGCCCTGCCAATTTGTTTTTGTTTTGTTGATTTTTTGCATAGTGAGACCTAGGCCTCAAGTAATCCTTCCACCTCAGTCTCCCAAAGTGCCAGAATTACAGGTGTGAGCCACTGTGCCCAGCCTAGACTATTTATTGTCACCTAAAAATAATAATGATACGCCCATTCAAGGTGACATAAGTATTTTTATTTTTAAAATTCACTATATTTTCTTTCTTTTTTTTTTTTTTTTTTAGTTGGAGTCTCACTCTGTCACCCAGACTGGAGTGCAGTGGCCGCTCCTGGCCACCGTAGCCTCGACCTGCTGGGCTCCGGCGATCCTTCCGCCTCAGCCTTCCCAGTAGCTGGAACTACAGGTGCACGCTACCACGCCCGGCTAATTTTTGATTTATTGTAGAGATGAGGTCTCACCAAGTTGCCCAGGCGGGTCTCGAACCCACGGGCTTAGGCAATCCACTCACCTCAGCCTCCCAAAGGCACGGGATTACAGGCTGAGCCACTGAGCCTGGCTTATTTTCTAAAAGAAAGAATTTTAGTGAAGACAGGGACATTGTTTTACATATTTACAAATCCCTTTAATGGCTCGTATAATAGGCAACAGCTGGTATCTCATATCTTCTTTTGCATTCAGTTTGTCATTATGTTGCTTTGGCTGAGGGATATAAGGAAAAACTAGTTTCAAACTGATGTGCAGTTGGAAAAGAGAATACTAAGGACCCTCAAAAGGGTCTCAGGAACCCCCAGAAGTGTTCAGATCACGCTTTGCGAATTGCTGCTTCAGAGTTTACTTCAACACATGAGGTCCAACACTTAAGTTTGCGAACTCATCCTGGAAAAAGTGCTACATATCTCATTGTTGAATATCACTATAGTCACCTTCTAAGTACTCCCCTTGGGAAGCCATGCACCAACACCAGCACCTAGTCAAAGCAATTTTGGAACTCTTTGTCTAGAATGGCTATCAGAACTGTCATCATATTACTCTTGATGTCCTGAATGTCATCAAAATGTCCTCCTTTCAATGTTTCCTTTATCTTCAGGTAAAGAAAAAAGTCCTTGGGGGCCAGATCAGGTGAGTAGGGAGGGTGTTACAATACAGTTATTTGTATAGTGTTGCCAACGTAAGTGTACTGTGGCAAGTTTGTGGACTTAATGGTCAGGACTTAACAAATAATGACGACACCCCAGAAGGCTATTCTAGAAAAAGAGTTCACAAGTTGCTTTGACAGGTTGACTAGGCACTGGTGTCGGTGCATCGCTTCCCAAGGGAAGTACTTTGAAGTTGACCATAGTCATATTCAGCAATGAGGTATGTAGCACTTTTTCTAGGATGGCTCTTAAACCTAATTGTCAGACCTTGTACATATTTACAACAAACTATAATTGTGGACAGTGGAGATTCTAATATTAACTTCCTGCTCTTTAACTAAGAGTCTGGGGGTTCTTGGACAGATTTGACTGAGGGAGTGGCCTGTTTGGAACCAGTATAAGCATCTTTTTTTCTTGTTGCATTTGGGGTCTGTTGACTCTCCTCTATGGATCCTGTGTTCTTCTGTTGGGTATCTGCTTCCTTCTTTCAGAGTCATTCTTAACTCATGGTAGAAAGATTCCTTGGTTTGTATGTTCCCAAAGCACAGAGTTTTACTCGATAGAATAAAATAGAATTTTAGGGGCAGGTTTGCTTCCTTCCAATATTCTACTAATAAGCCTGTTCTCACTTTTCATATTTTACCCAGGGGTGTGAAATGTGCAAGACTCATGGTTGAGGAGGTTCTTTGCCCTGAACCATCTGCTCACCAGCCTACTGCCTTTGTGTCCCACTGTGATGATGGAATTAGGTTCAAAATCTAGTTCATCTATCAGGAAGGGTAATTTCCAAACTAGGTTCAAGCTAAAAAACAAATCTAATGCTTAAACATGGCTGCCGTGACACTCTCTGTACCACTCATTGAACATCCCTTGCACTGGACGAGTCCAGGGATATACAGTTGAACCATGCCATGTTTGATTTATTGTAGAGATGAAGTCTTGCCAAGGTGGGTGTGTAATCAAGACAGCTGCAGAAGATGAGAACACTGCCCACTGTAGAGATGGCGTGCTGACCTGGTGTCTATGGGCTGTCTATGACCCAATGTCAATGAACTTGGTCTTGCTTTTTTCATTTGTGATAACAGCCATGTCCTGAAACATATCCCTCCTATAAGCAATGACATATAAAGTGAGACAGGGTAGTCTGCTTTCCTTACACTCTCCCAGATGGTGCTGAGTCCGCTGGGTCAGAGACCATACAGGGTCTAGATAATTTGATCTACCTTTAATCATGACTTCAATTGAATTTTCCAAACTCTCCAAAAAATTAAAATCATCGTTATTAGTGTTTTCCTCTTACTATTAGGATATCTTATTTTGTCAACGATATGTTAAATATTTTGTCTCTATGTAGTTATTAGTCTTTTTGTCTAGATTAATAGTGACAGTGACCAGGAAACATTTGCTTTGTCTGAACGTACCTGGCTGTCAGTCAAAACAAGCTTTACATTATTAACAGAATTCTTTTCTACCCCATCCAAGCTCAATGTCAAGTTTCAACCTTCATCCACCTTTAATTTTTTTTAATAGAAATGGGGGTCTCACTGCGTTGCCCAGGATGGTCTTGAACTCTTGGACCCAAGCAATACTCTCACCTCAGTCTCCCAAAGTGCTGGAATTACAGACAGGAGCCACTGCACCCGGACTCATCCACTTTCTCATCATTGAGTTACTGTAGGAGTCACAGCTTTTCAAGACCTTCACAATCCTCAGTTTTACTCTCAAGTAAAAAAAAAAAAAAAAAAAAAAA
>NW_007258960.1:331334-357919 GCF_000164805.1 Carlito syrichta | reverse complement strand
AGCTTTTTGGCCGGGCGCAGTGGCTCACGCCTAAAATCCCAGGACTTTGGGAGGCCAAAGTGAGCGGTTTGCCTGAACCCACGGTCTGAGACCAGGCTAGGCAACTTGGCGAGACCTCATCTCTACAATAAATCAAAAAATTAGTCAGGCATAGTGGCTCTTGCCTGTAGTTCCAGCTACTTGGAAGGCTGAGGCAGAAGGATCACCTGAGCCCAGTAGGTCTAGGCCGCAGTGGTCGTGAGCATGTCACTGCACTCCAGCCTGGGCAACAGAGTGAGACTCCAACTCAAAAGCAGCAATTTAATTATTTTTTCAAACTGAAAATCTGAATATTTAAAGCAACTTGTCTTTGCTAATTTTCTCAATACATAAGTGATTCCAAAGTAAAAATTTATCTGGAAAATCTAAGTTATGTAAGATTCTAGAACAATTTTGTAATCATTACAATAGCAACCTGTATCTTATCTGAAATGCATGTTATTTTAATGTATGAATGGTACCATTCTGAAGACCCCCATCTGCTGTCACAAAGAAATATGTCCCTTTATTTATTTATTTATTTTTGAGTTGGAGTCTCACTCCGTTGCCCAGGTTGGAGTGCAGTGGCACACTCAGGGCCACTGAGTGTTGACCTGCTGGGCTCCGGCAATTCTTCCACCTCAGCCTTCCAGGTAGCCAGAACTACAGTTGCACGCTACCATGCCCAGCTAATTTTTTATTTATTGTAGAGACGAGGTCTCGCCAAATTTCCTGGGCTGGTCTCAAACCGGCGGGCTCAGGCAATCCACTCCCCCCGCCTTCCCAAAGTGCTGGGATTACAGGTTGGGCCACCGAGTTCAACCTATTTTTTATAATAATTCAAAAGTTGCACAGATCAGTGCCTCAAAGCCTTTAACACTCACATGAATCACCTGGGAATCTAGTTGAAATGCTGATTCTGACTCAGAATCTGGTCTGGGGTAGAGCCTGAGAACCTGCATTTCTTATACTCTTCCAAATGGTGCTGGGTCTCCTAGGCTACAGACCACTCGGGGCATAGGGTATTTTACCTACTT
Organism: Carlito syrichta; assembly: GCF_000164805.1. Classification (NCBI taxonomy): domain Eukaryota; kingdom Metazoa; phylum Chordata; class Mammalia; order Primates; family Tarsiidae; genus Carlito; species Carlito syrichta. Next base: position 356,864 of record NW_007258960.1, on the reverse strand, counting down.
TTAATCATTACTTCGACTGAATTTTTAAAAACTGTCCAAAAATTAAAATAGTCACTATTAATGTTTTCCTCTTACTACTAGGGCATCTTATTTTGTTTATAATATAGTAAATATTTTGTCTCTATGTAGTTCTATAGATTCTTCCGGTCTAGAGTAATAGTACTTTTTTTTTTAAGTCAGAGGTCGTCTTTTCTAGATTAATAGTACTTTTATTTTTTGAATCAGGGTCTTACTCTGTTGCCCAGGCTAGAGTGCAGTGGCATGATCACAGCTCACCACAGCCTTGACCTCCCAGGCTCAAGTGATCTTTTCACCTCAGCCTCCCAAGAAACTGGGACTTAAAGGTGCGTGCCACCACATCCAGCTGATTTTTGTTATCTTTTGTAGAGACAAGGTCTTGCTGTGTTACCTAATCTGATCTCGAACACTGGCTTCAAGCAAACCTGCTGCCTCAGCTTCCCAAAGTGTTGAGATTACAGGCATGAGCCGCCACACCCAGTCTGTACTTTAAAAAAAAATAGGATTTATTAGCACAGGAATCTGGGAACTTTAAACCATGTAGCAAAGAGAGCCTTTGTTTACTTGATCTCCAGAAATCAGGCCAGGGCCCAGCGTCTTCAAAGCTGATTTAGTTCTCCATGGCAATTTCATAGCTCTGCCACTCTCGCTGCTAGGTAGGCTAGGGAAACTCCAGCATAAACACAGTGACCAGGCAGCATCTGTTTTTGTTCAGTTCCTCTACTTCCAGCCTGGCAGGACACAACAGCTGACGCCCACTCTCCGCTCACGCACTCACACACTGCTGGGGTGGGTGCTGATGACCCTGGTGGCCTAAGTCCTGTTTGGCAGCTTCTTAACTCTCCCTATTATATCTATGTGGAAGTACGAGAGGATTCCGTTTTCCCTTCAGCAGTTTCTAATGGGATCTTCTGCCTCCCTGAACAGCTTCTGAAATTCCCAGGCCTGTTGTGTGATCCCATGTTGTCACATGCCCATCTGCGCCACGCCTGTTGTCTTCTCGGGCTGCAGTGGAAATGCCCTGGTCCTGAACATTGCGTTTCCTACATTGCGTGATATCATGCCTGCATCCTTGTAATTCCTTTGTCCCCTTGTTGCCCTTCCTCCATTACCACTTGGCATAAAAAACACAAGAGAGAATGGAATTCCTGGGTTTTTAGTCTGGAGGGCAGTAGGGCCAGCATAAACCATGGCATTTGTAAGAATACTCAAACAACCAGGTTTCCCTCTATATACAAGAGAGCATGAAAACCTTCCCAAACTAGAGGATCAGAGGCAGAGAGTGATATATTGGGATCTCCATCACCTAAAGTATCACCACCTTCAAACGTCCCTCCTGAAGGTAAGGTAGATAAGACAGACTCCCTTCAAGTATGGCTCTAGGCCAGGCTCAGTGGCCCATACCTGCAATGCCAGCACTTTGGGAGGCCAAGGGAGGAGGAACTCCTGAGCCCAGGGGTTTGAGCACAGTGTGGGCAACATAGAAAGACTCTGCTTCTACAACAAGTTTAAAAATTAGCCAAGTGTGGTGGCACACACCTGTAGTCTCATCTACTCCAGAGGCTGAGATAGGAGGATCGCTTGAACTCAGGATGTTGAGGCTGCAGTGAGCTATGATCACACCACCACACTTCAGCCTGGGCAAAGAATGAGACCCTATCTCTTAAAAAAAAAGAAGAAAAAAAGGATTTTAGTAAGAATTAATCCGTTGTCTATTACTACATAGCTATCCACTCTTAAGACATACACAGGTGGCTGATGGCTTAAAACCATCATCATTGACTTATTTATTTTGCATGATTGTAAAGATTGATCGGGTAGTTCTACTGGCCTCATGAGCTGCAGAAAGCCAATGCTGGGTGCCCAAGATGTTCTCACTCATGTGTTTGGGCCTCAGGTAGCATGGCTGGAAGGACTGAGATGGCCAAGCCTCTCTCTCCACGTGGACTTTCATCCCAGGCTGCTTCACAGCATAATGGTTCAGAAAGACTTCTCTGACGGAGTTACCTTTGAGCTGAGGTCTTCTGAAGAGTGAAAAGTCTATAGTACGGCCGAGTGTGGTGATTCATGCCTATAATCCCAGCACTTTGGGAGGCCGAGGCTAGAGGATTGAAAAGTAAAAAAAGAAAAAAGAAATAAAAGAAGGCCATAGTAAGCAGGCAAAAGGGGAGAGGTTCAAGGTTACAGTGAGACATGATTGTGTCACTGTACTCCAGCCTGGGTAATAGCATGATACTGTCACACACACACACAAAAATGCCTAGGCATTGCAGATGTCCCCTGGGGAGCCAATTTACTCCTGGTTGAGGACCATTGGGCTAGAGTGAATGCAGGGCCTTTCAGGCCATAATTAAGGAGGAAAATAATTTTTTTTTTAAGTTGGGGGTCTCTCTCTGTTGCCTGGGCTAGGCACAGTGGAATGATGAGAGTTCATCACAGCCTCAACTTTCTAGGCTCAGGTGATCCTTCCACCTCAGCCTCCTGAGCACCTGGGACTACAGGCACATGCCACCATACTTGGTTTATTTTTAAAATTTTTTTGTAGAGCCCACTTCAGCCTCCCAAAGTGCTTGGATTACAGGCATGAACCATTATACCTGGCCAAGGAAAATGATTTACAAGAGGGAATAGCATGTGTCATGACACTGTAAGGTAGGAAGAATGATGACTTCTAGAAAAAAAAGATTGGAAGAAAAGAGGATGCATGGCCTTCAGGTTATACATGTTCAAGGAGCTGTAGTTTTTGTTTTTTTTTTTTTAATCTGCATATTGAGAATAATGGGAAACCACTAGAAAGGCTTTAAGCGTAGGGAAGTTTAAACTTTCTCTCTGAAAGCTCCAACAAACTGACAATAAGCAGATTAATGGTAAACAAAGACATACACATCTATTGATGTGCATGTGGACATGGACATCCTAAATAGAATACTCAAGAGCCAGATGGTGGAGGCTTAAATTAACCCTTCTCATTGGGAAGGGAGAGATGTGGGATGTGGGCAATTGTGAGGGGGTAGTAAATAATTTTCAGAAGAAATAAATGAGTGCAAAGAACAGACAATGGCCTGAGACAATGTTTTTCTGAGCTCTGGGGAAGACGAGATGCTGAAGGGTGGAACTTCAATAAGGCAAAGGTTGTCTTATTATGTACATAACGTCTCCCAGGTAGTCATTCAGAACTGCCCTCATAAACATAGATGAAAAATCTGCCTGGACATGGTGAAGATCCCTTCTGTAGTGGTTAATCATTTCTGGCTATTTGATGAATGTCCAAGGGAGAGGACCTTAAGACAATTGCATTTTGGGGGGAAGAAGCTTCTCTTAGGCCAAATAACTTCCAGGGAGGTAACTCTCCCTATGCTTGAGGGAGAGAAACAAGAGAAGTTAAGAAAGTCCTTGGTACTGAGGCCTTCCAATTTCCTTTCATTCAAGTGTTAAAAGTGCCAAATCACCATACTTTGGAGTATCCTTCTCTGTATCCAAACATAAGCCATAAAGTGACATGATCCGATTTGACCTTAAAAAATCATGCATGTTCAAGGAGCTGTAGTTTTTTTTTTTTAATGCAATTTTGCAATGAGTTATGGCAGACGAAACAGAAGCAGGATTTCTCAACCTCAGCACTACTGACATTTGGCTCAGATAATTCTTTATTGTGTGAGGTTGTTCTGTACATTGCAGAATTTTTTTTTAATTTTGAAACATTTATTTATAAGATTAGTATCTCTTTTTTGAAGCTAAGCAGTTCACTGAACAAGTAACTATTTTTTTTTTTGAGTGGCTACAAAGACTTTATCAAATTATTTAAAACGTCGGCATTTAAGTATTCATGTGTATACATAAAGTAGTTACAAGAACCTTCAGGTCACTGGGGCACAGATGTGGTACACACAGGAGTCTGGCAGGGAAGCAAATGAGACCAGGCTTGGAGCCACAGGGTTTTAAAGAATTGGATGTCCTCCCAAGGGTCTGAGAACAGGGCAAGAGGAAAGGGTCGCTTGAGGGGTCTGGCTGAGCCCACTGCTCAGATCTCCAGCTGAAGCTCTCCTTTCCTGTCCTCAGGGGAAAGCCTGTTTTCAGACCGCATCCCCACTCCATACACGCCTACTCCTTAACATCTCAATGTGACAAACACACCCAAGAACCCACTGGAATATGTCCTTATAAATATATTTATATCAGAGAAAACAAGGCACTTTGGGAACATTATGGCTTACTCTACTACATGTACATCATTCTAGACAGAAAGTAAAAATTGGTTAGTTTCTCAAGTGAATTAACTGAATAAAGTTAATACAGTAACAAAATTGTTTCCTAGCCCTCAAGGAGGCACTGCTAAAGTGAACTTGGCAGGAGGCACACAAAGAGGCACATCTCTGTGCAACACCTGGCCCCAGGTCAGCTGGCCCCCAGCAGAGCTCAAAGCCTGATGGTCCCAGGAAGCCTGACACCTCTCCTGAGCAAAGCCCCCTGGCCTCGGAGCACTGCTCCCTCCCAGACCCTGAGGTCTGGTGAGGGGCTGCAGTGGGAAGCAGTCCTAGAGCAGAGCTGGGACACGGTGGGAATGCTTAAGCAGAGTCACCAAAGCCACAGAGACCTCAATCTGTCCAAGCTGGCGCTGCAGAGTCGGAGGATCAGCGCCACGGGAAGAGATTTCACATTAGCCCTGACAATGCTGCCTTGGCTCTGTGGTGACATTGGCCAGGGTCGTTTCTGAGGGCGCTTGAGTTTCCATCAGAAGCAAGCTGGAGCTAGGGCCTGAGTCTCCAAGGGCTTGTTAGGACCGCCCCCTCCCTGTGGGCTGCTCCTTTGGAATGTACCCATTTCAGGACCAAGGCAAAGCCACAAGTCACTATTTTTGCCCACACATCTTCATATTTAATTACTGCTATAAATAAGATAGTCATAATTTCTCCAAGTTCAGTCTGAAAAAGCTGAACTAAAGCTTAAAGTAACAAGATGTAGGTTTAAGTATAGGTATTCTAATTAGTTGTATGACCCTAAACATAACAATTTAGATCTCTGGTTTCACCCATATCAAACAGGGATAATACCACCTTTTTTTTTTCCAACCTGCCTTCCAGACAAAAAATTATGTGAAAACATTTTGCTAATGTCACTAAACAAATATAAGGTAAACTATGTAAGGTTTTATCATATTAACTATTTTCTAATATTTGATTGACATTTTTATAATTTAACCAAAATAAAAATGGCATACTTTCAGAACTACAAAATTCAGTGGTTACACAAGGTGAATTAAAATAGTAAAACCAGTCATAATAAGAAGTCCATTCATCCGTGTGCTCATTAATTATATCAAGAAATAATGATTATAAAAATAGGTAAAATCTCATGAAAATATTCATATTTGTTGTAGCTTAGGAGGTCTTGTCCATATCAAGGGATTGTCTGGCATCTGCCACTGTTTCAGGCACTCGAACAGTCATATTGTCCATGGATTTTGTCAAACAGATTTGGCAGCCCAAACGTGACCTGTCTGTGAGTCCATAGGCCAGATCAAGCATGTCATTCTCCTCATCAGTGATTGGGTCTAACTTCTCAAATACATGCTCCTCAAAGACGAGATGGCAGGTAAAGCAAGCCAAGGTTCCCTCACACGCACCCAAACCATCAATATCTAGATGATTTTCAACCACAACATCTAGCAGAGAGTCGCCGACTTTTCCTGGGGCTGTTACTGTCTCACTGTGCAGTTTATAAAGTGGACAGTTACTTTATCTTCTGAGCAGGAGCCCAAGTCCAGCAGAGGCCGCGAGATCCTCAGTGCCCGGGACACGCGGTCCGAGCCGCAAGCCCCACATTGCAGAATTCTTAGCAGCATCCCTGGACTCTACTCATTCAAAGACAGTAGCACCTCCACGGACTTAGTTGTGACAATAAAAAAGGTGTCCAGACACCTGGGCACAGGGGTTCATGCCTGTAATCCCATACACTTGGGAGGCTGAGGCAGGAGGATCGCTTGAACCCAGGAGTTCAAGATTACAATGAGACATGATTGTGCCACTGCACTTTAGCCTGGGCAACAGAATGAGACTTTGCGTCACTAAAAAAAAAAAAAAAAAAAAGTGCCCAGACATTGCAGATGTCCCCTGGGGGGCCAAATTGCCCCTGGTTGAGAAGCATTGGACTAGAGTGAATACGGGGCCTCTCTGGTCACCATTACAGTCTAATAAACAAAAGGGATCTGAGAGAGAAGGCAATGAACTCAACAGTATCTGGGTGAACAGAGCCATCACAATGGTCCAGTCCTCAATTCTCCTCTTTCCTTTTACCTGCTCTGAGACAAGAACCCAGTCCTCTTTGTGTTGGGAAATACTCAGAATCAGATGACAAAAAGAGATAACTCAAGTTATATCGAGTTTATTTTGACTCTTCTGTAGTTTGTTGATGCAACATTCATGGACGGTGAAAGACTGACCAAGGAATTGATTGGAGATCAGTCAGACACTGTGTTTTTTAGAAATAGGTTCTCATTCTGTTGTCCAGGGTGCAGCATGGTGGCACCATCATAGCTCACTGTAACCTCTAACCCAGGCTTTTTCTTTTTTTTAAGTTGTAGTCTCACTCTTCACCAAGGCTAGGGCATGATCATGGCTCATTGCAGCCTCAACCTCCTAGGCTCAGGTGATCCTTCTGCCTTAGCCTTCCAAGTAGCTGGGACTACAGGCATGTACCACTACAGCTAATTTTTAAAAATTTTTTATAGAGAAAAGGTCTTGCTATGTGCCCAGGTTGGCCTCAAACTCCTGGACTCAAGAGTTTCTTCCATCCCGACCTCCCAAAGTGCTGAGATTACAGGCATGAGCTACCACGTCTGGCTAATTTTGAACAATGGAAGTCAAGAGGTTTGAACAGCAAACCCTCAGAAGTGACAGCAGGGAAGAGAGGACTTTGGAATTAAGTTGTGTAAGTCACTGCCAACAAACCTATACCAGTGAAAGCTACAGTTGTCCTCCACATCCTGGTCATCAGCTGTCTGTAGAGGCCGGCTTGTTCTTTTTCATTTCAGTAATGTCCTCCTTCTCTTTGGTTTTTTACACAAGGAATAATAAGGAAGTACTGTGAGGAATGGTGGGTTTCCAACCCTAAAACACTTGGAATTCATCCAATAAAAGATCATGCCTTTATTTCTCTCCCTATGGTGTGCAGATTTCTATAAGAAAGGAAAGGTTGTGTTTTCTGCTCCTACGAAGTAGAAATAGAAACTGTGGCCTCTTTCAAATCATAGTTTTGTTCTTGAGTCAAAGGCACTCCCTGAGCCTCCTGCCAAGTCCAATGAAAAGACTTTGTTTGATTATCTAAAGCTACCAGAGTTCATAAGGGTCATCATTTCATTCATGCTAAGTTTGAACAGAGTGCTCTTTCTCGCTTCTGACATACAGCTGGAATTGAATGCCAAATTTTCGTTTCATTTCTCCTCAGCCCTCACTTTTTTTTCCCTGACTTAATGAATGTAGCCACCCAGAAGGTAGTTATGATCTAGGTGGCTACGTTTTACTGCAGAAGCATTATTGTTAAGTTCATGGCAATGTAAGCACATTAAAACTTATAGAAAAATATGAAAAACTGAAAGTCAATTCTTTTCCTCAGGGTCAGAAGGCTGCTTCCTTTCCTTAGGCCTCCTGATTTCTCCCCTGGACAGAGGTGGTTAGCTATCACAGACAACCCAGCTGGCAGCCGGAACACAGTCATACCCACTACCCCTTAACAGGAAGCAGAAGGCTCTTTTATACAATTAATTCTAATTTATAAATGTAGAAGGGATGACAGAAATCTAAAACCACCTTGTGGCAAACATCACAATAATAATACCTGCAGGCAAGAATACATGCTGATATTAGTAAGCAAAAATATGATGACAAACAGGATATTTGCATAGACTTGAAGGACATCCCACAGGACTTTTACTAGATTCAAAGGGAAAGTAGTGAATTTCCGATGGAGCAATCTGTGATGAAGTAGTGAAACATATGTTCATTATGTATCTCCTTACACGATATGCTGACAAGGGCACAACAGTCATTTCTGTGACATTCTTGCCAAAAATGTGTAACCCTGAATTTAATCATGGGAAAGCATTAGATAAACCCAATGACTAATGACTTTTTTTTGAAGGAAAAACTTTAGAGAAATTAAAGAGCTTAATTGAACAAAGAGCAATTTACAAATCGGACACCGCCCTCTGTCTCTCCCACCCCCTGCCCTGCTAACCAGAATATGTTCAGAGCAACCAGGAGCGACCACATGGTCAGATAATATTTATGAACAGAAATATGGAATGGAAAGTGACGTGCAGAAAAAGGAAGTGAGGGATGGTTACAGCTTGGCGTTTGCCTCACATAAACACAGTTTGAGCCGTGGGCCACCTGTGGTTGGCCAAAACGCTGTGATAGATACAAGGGTAGGTGATGTTGGCACATCCAGTAAGCTTACGGATCACCATCTATGGAGAAACCTTTAGGCTGAACTTAAAATACATAAAGAGGCAGCTTTAGGTTAAACTTAATTTAACATCTTCACGTTGCCAAATTCAATACGTGTTCTTCCATCCGGGCTTTGCTCAATCAACCTGTCAGTCTTATGTAATACTTTTGAGCATTTTATGCCACTTCCTTTTGTTCTCTAGGGCATAACTGTCTTTCAGTTTTCCTCTGATCTTGCAGAATATTTCTTCTCAGTCTCCTTTTCTGATTTATTTCCATCTTCCCAACCATAAAGCTTTTCTTTTCATCATCCATATACCCGCAAGGTGATCTTATCCACGCCCATTGGTTTGCACCTGCAGGAATGTCCACAATGACACTCTCATTCCAGTCAACAGGAATAAAAACAAAAAAAGAGGGAGTGAAGACAAGCCCCTTTCCCTCATACACACTCTTAAATGTAAGCACACAATCCTTTCACTTATATCCCACTAGCCAGAATGGAGTCACATGGTCACTCTTCACTGTAAGTGAGACTGGTCACATGCCAAGTTGCAAACAAGGGTTCTATTATTATGGAATAAGACAAGAACAGACACTGGGAGATAACTACTAGACTCTGCTACAGATGATCATTCTTATTACACCCTCTAGTTAGCCAGTGCAAAACCCAGAAGGATCTAGAATAAAAATAGTGGCTTATTGTCAGCTTATTCAGACGGTAACTCTAATTCCAGCTCGTGTTCTAGATGGCATTCTTTCTTAGAGAAAATCAGCCCAGCTCTAAAACCTGGTATGTAGCTATGAGCTGGCAATATCTCTCCTCTAACGCAATAAACAGAGAACATAAAAGGCAGTTATCATGGCTCTTATCTGACAAAGACATGTCCTCCCTTAAAAATCCAGATACAGGTTGACACATTTTCTGGTACAATGCCATAATTTAGTTTACAGAGACCTTTATCATCTCATTATTACCCAAGGTATCAGTCTGGTCCACTACATGGATAACATGCTGAGAGGACTTGTAGAGCCAGAAGACTCAGGCTTTACATGGCATGCCTGTGGCAGGGAGAAGTGAACTGCTTGGGCATTATCAGTCACACTTGGGGTAGAACTGAATAGGCTGATGGGAAATGCTCCCTTTGGGCAAAAAACTTTTTAAATTTTTTCTTTTTTGAGTTGGAGTCTCACTCTGTCGCCCAGGCTGGAGTGCCGTGGCATGCTCACAGCCATCGCAGCCTCGACCTGCTGGGCTCAGGTGATCCTTTTGTCTCAGCCCTCCAAGTAACTGAAACTACAGGCACGTGCCACTGTGCCCAGCTAATTATTTTATTTTATTTTATTTTATTTTATTTTATTTTATTTTATTTTATTTTATTTTAGAGATGAGGTCTTGCCAAGTTTTCTGCACTTGTCTCTAACCCCCGGGCTCAGGCAATCCTCTTGCCTTGGACTCCCAAAGTCCTAGGATTACAGACTAAGCCACCAAGCCCAGCCAACTTTTTAATAATAATAATAATAATGATTATTATTATCATTAAAGATCCGGGATCTTGTTCTGTCACCCAAGTTGGAGTGTAGTAGTGTGACGACAGCTCACTATAGCCTCAAATTTCTGGGTTCAAGTGATCCATCTACCTTACCCTCCCTCATAGCTGGGACTACAGGCACACACTACCGTGCCCAGCTCCTGGGCGTGGTACAAATATATCATTACCCACTTTGCCTAGAAGACATGGCCTGAGGTAAGGGTCTAGCCATTTTCCTCCCTCTCTTTCCCTCTTTTCTTTCTTTTCCTTTTAATAGTTATTTCCTTCCTTCCTTCCTTCCTCCCTTCCTTCCTTCCTTCCTTCCTTCCTTCCTTCCTTCCTTCCATCCCTCTTTCCCCTCCTTTTCTTTCATTCTCTCCCTTTCTTTCTCTTTTCTCTCTCTCTTTTCTTTCTCTCTCTCTCTCTGTTTTCTTTCATCATGGCTAAAATTGGAACAACATGATAGGAATTCATGGTTGAAAGCTCTATAACAAATTACAGGGAAGAGATCTATGGATGGATGTCTCTTTTAACACAGTCCCACAGTGAGGCAGTATTTTTGTCCTATGTGAATGCTCCCTGGAAGTCCCTTAGATCAGGTAGTCCCACCCCAGGGCAGCTCTTCGCTTAGCCACTGCAATGAATTGTGAGTGACAATGGTGCTAGGGATGAAAACTAGGCATAGACCCAGTAACACAAACGCCCTCTCAGCAAGCTGACCTGGTTGGGGGCTGTCTCTACTGAGTGTCCAGATTGCCCCCAGAAGCAACCAACCCTGAAACCTCAATATAGTACCATACCTTAGGAGAGCTGGCCAGCAAGCCTGTGGCATGTTGTCACCTTGGACCCTTCCATCGTAGCTGGGGCAGCAATTTGTCCCGAGTGGAAGAGACACATTCTGGATTTGATCCATCTGTGGAACTTACTGGAAGTCTTATTCCAGGTCATGTACTCTGTTCCAAAACAGATTCTGGTTGAGAAACTCATTAATAGCAAAAGAAGTAATGCGATGAACCAACCAGCCCTTTGGATTAACTGATCTTACCATGTACTCCATCACCAGGAAGCAGCTGGCCTTAAGATGGAAAAACATCCTATGTTCATGGATTAGAAGAATCAACATTGTGAAAATGACCATACTGCCCAAAGCAATTTACAGATTCAATGCAATCACGATCAAAATACCAACTTCATTTTTCACAGAACTAGAAAAACAAAATCTTAAAGTTTCTGTGGAATTGATCAAGAGCCCAGATAGCCAAAGCAATTCTAAGCAAAAAGAACAATTGCGGAGGCATCACACTGCCCGACTTCAAATTATGCTATAAGGTTATAGAAACGAAACAGCATGTTACTGGTACAAGAATAAATGGATTGACCAATGGAACAGAACAGATAACCCATAAACAAAACCACATTTCTACAGCCAACTGACCTTTGACAAAGCCAACAAAAATAAACAATGGGGAAAGGACATCCCATTCAATAAATGGTGCTGGGAAAAATTTTGGTTAGCCGTATGCAGAATAATGGAACTGGACCTCTAACTCTTACCATATACAAAAATTAACTTAAGATGTATCAAAGACTTAAATGTAAGACCTGAAATTTTTAAAATCCTAGAAGAAAACCTAAAAAACACTCTTCTGGACATTGGCTTAGGCAAAGAATTTATGACAGAAACCCCAAAAGCATTTCCAACAAAAACTAAAATAGACAAATGGGACTTAATTAAACTAAAAAGCTTAATTAAACTAAAAAGCACAACAAAAGAAATAATCAACAGAGTGAACAGAAAACCTACTGAATGGAAGAAAATATTTGCAAATTACACCTCAAAGGGCTAATATCTAGAATTTACAAGGGACTCAAACAACTCAACACACACAAAAATTAACACCATCAAAAAGTAGGCAAAGGACATGAATAGACACTTTTCAAAAGAAGACGCATGAGCAGCCAACAAACGTATGAAAAACGCTCAACATTACTAGCCATCAGAGAAATGCAAATTAAAACCACAATGAGATAGCACCTCACACCAGTCAGAATGGCTGTTATTAGAAAGTCAAAGAACAACAGATGTTGACACAGTTGCAGAGAAAAGAGAACACTCATCCAGCATTGGTGGGATTGTAAAGTAGTTCAACTTCTATGGAAAGCAGTATGGAGATTTCTCAAAAAACTAAAAATTAAATTACCATTTGACTCAGCAATCCCACAACTAGGGATCTACTCAAAGAAAAAGAAATCAATATATAAAAAGGATACTCGTATTCATGTGTTCATTGCAGCACTAGTCACAATAGCAAAATCACGGAATCAATCTAAGTGCCTACCAACAATTGACTGGATAAAGAAAATGTGGTGTGCATACTCCATGGAATACTACTCGGCCATTAAAAAAAAAAATGAATGAAATCATGTCCTTTGCAGCAACGTGGATGGAGCTGGAGATCATTATCTTAGTGAACTGACTCAGAAACAGAAAGCCAAATGCTGCATGTTCTCACTCATATGTGGGAGCGAAATGGTCACAGAGATGGAAAAATAGACACTGGGGACACCGATAAGTGGGGAGTTGGGGGGAGGGTTAGGGTTCAGAAATTACCTGTGGGTCATAGTGTTCACCATCTGGGGAATGGACTACCTGAGACCCAATCCCCACCACTATAAAATATGTCCATGTATCAAACATGCATGTGTTTCCCCTGAATCTAAAATAAAGATTTTTAAAAAGAATAGTTGGCAGGGCTGGGTGGCTCAGCCTGTAATCCCAGCACTTTGGGAGTCCAAAGTGAGTGGATTGCCTGAGCCCATGGGTTCGAGACCAGCCCGGGCAACTTGGCAAGACCTGTCTCCACAATAAATCAAAAATTAACCGGGCATGGTAGCACGCACCTGTAGTTCTGGCAACTTGGAAGACTGAGGAGGAAGGATCGCTGGAGCCCAGCAGGTCGACGCTGGGGTGGCCATGAACATGACACGGCACTCCAGTCTGGGCAATGGAGCGAGACTCCAACTCAAAGAAAAAAGAATAGGCTATTGAAAACTTAGTCATGTGATCTGCTGGGGGCACCTAACCTACCTCTATTGCATTGAACCATGAGCATAAGCTTTCAGCTGCAGACTCTAAGCCCACTTAGTCTTACTAGATTAGGTCGAATGGGTCCAGGGCTGTGACTTCCTCACTACATATTTTCTTCCAGCTTTATTCCATCAGGTTTGATGCAGTAGCTTTTTTTAATGCAGTAGCTTTGCCTCCTCCTAGAAAGAGTACCTTCATTTGTTTGTACACCACTACCTGCCTTATTCTGAGGACTGTTGCTTCTTCTAGCCTCTAGAACTGTGAGGGGGAAAAAAAAATTTCCGATATAGGTGGTTGTTCTATTCTACCTAGTTGATGGTAGAATACTTGAAAACTAAGTCAGTCATATTCCTTCATTCATTTCAAAAACACTTATTGAGCACCTATTAAGTACAAGGTAAGAGAAATATGTTTGCCTTTAGGCAAGTTAAACTTAACAAAGTTGAAATTGAGCAAAGAACAATTTACAAATCAAGCAACTCCCTAAATCGGAATAGGTTCAGAGTGACTCCAGGGCTGCCACACAGTCAGATATTTATGGATAGAAAAAGGAAAATGACATGCATGAAATGGAAGTGAGGTACAGAAACAGCTGGATTGGTTACAGCTGAGGGTTTGCCTTATGTGAACAGCCGGCCACCTGTGATTGGCAAAAACTGTGATCGGCGCAAGCCTGTTGACACACCCAGCTTGGTTACAATTCATGGTGGACAGAGAAACCTTTAGGCTGAACTTACAATATGTAGGGAAGCAGCTTTAGGCTAAATTTAACAGTACTAAGCACTCTTAAAGACATTAGGGACACAGAAATAAAACAAATAAACACGATCCTTGCTCTTACGGAGTTTCTCTACTAATAGAGGAAAACAGATATAAACCAGTGAAAAACAATAACTTCAGATAATGGGGAAAGCTATGAAATAAATACGACAGGGCATAGAATATGTCTTTGTTTCCTAGGGCTTCTATAAAAAAGTGCCATGGTCTGGGTGACTTAAAACAACAGACATTTATTTTCTCACAGTTCTGGAGGTGAGAAGTTCAAATCAAGGCCTTAGGAAAGAATCCTTTCTGCTTCTTCCTAATTTCTGGTACTTGCCAGCAATCATTGGAATTCTTCCAATTTCTGTCCTTGATTGGACTTAGGGCCACTCTAATCATCTTAACTTGATTACATCTGCAAAGACTTTATTTCCAAATAACGTCATAATCAGGGTGAGAGTTGGGGGAGGTTGAGGAGTGCTGGGGGGTAAGGATTAGGACTACACAGATTATTTTGAGGGCATAATTCAACCCACAACAGACAGTGACTGGGAGAAGTAGCATATCTGTGAAGAAAATAGGTAAACCAAATCCTAAATGATAAGCCACGCAGCACAATACAATTGTAGTTTAGATACCAAGTTCTTACAGCTCTCATAAGCAAACAAATCCAGTGAGAACTAGTGCATTTTCACTGGTGAGATGAATATCTTATCATTAGCATACTGAGTTCCAGAAATGGACCCTAATTGGCGAATCTGTGGTATTCCAGATATACAGATAGACTGAATATTTTAGACACAATCATGTAGACCTTGCCTTTTGTGTACAGAGTGCAAATAAGACTTTGAAGGTCTGGCATCCCTCTTCTTATGGAATGGATTCAAGGCATGGTTCTGAAATGATCCTGTGTGTCCTGTCATGATTTCAGAGAATTTTAATTGCCAGAGAGTTAACTAACTAAATTGCTGTACCTGTCTCAAGTGGACCTTTCAATAAATCCTGATCACTTTTATTTATTTATTTATTTTTAAAATTTTTTTCACTTTTACTAAAAAAAAAAAAAAAAAAGTAGGAAGAAGAAAGAAATGGATCATGTATACCACATGGAGAAACTCCATAAGAAACTTTGGAGTTTATAGATCTGATTATGTGGACTGTTTTTAGGCCTGCTTGCTCATAAATGTTTGCTTAATAAGTATGTGTGGCAGAACTCTATCTGAAATCAGTTCTCATTATTATCCAGTAATAAGACTGTAGAGGGCAATTAACTCTCCTGTACCTCTTTAAGTTTTGGCAGGAGAATCTACTGAAAAGAATTGAATAGCTGTGCACAAATTGCCTAGGTCAGTACTTAATACCTTGGCAGTATTGAAAGCCAAGACCTGGATAACCACTAAGGCTGCACTCTGGTGGCTAAGAGGACAGCTGCAGGTTCTGACCCGAGCTTCCATTCTGAATTCCCTTATTTGGGCCTGGTTCTGACTATTGTTTCTGGAACTGGACTTTTTGTTTCTCTCCTGGCTTCTTTAATTGATGCCTAGGGATTGCACTTCTGCACGTTCTCTGATTATAGTTTCCCTCCAAATGCCTCCTGCCTGCTGATAGAGTTCAGTCCTGTACACTAAGAACTCAGCCCAGGTCCCAGACACCCTGCCTGGAACAAGTGTGCCAACGTCTCTTTTCTGGTCATCATTTTGTCTTTGTTTGTTTGTTTGTTTTTTGAGTCGGGAGTCTCACTCTGTCATCCAGGCTGGAGTGCAGTGGCATA
This sequence comes from Carlito syrichta, assembly GCF_000164805.1. Taxonomy (NCBI): domain Eukaryota; kingdom Metazoa; phylum Chordata; class Mammalia; order Primates; family Tarsiidae; genus Carlito; species Carlito syrichta. Next base: position 341,249 of record NW_007258960.1, on the reverse strand, counting down.
ATCATGGCTCACTGCAGTCTCACCCTCCTGGACTCAAGTGATCCTTCTGCCTCACTGACTGGGAATACAGGTGTGTGCCTCCACACCCAGCTGATTATTTTTTTTTGTAGAGATGAGGTCTTGCTATGTTGCCCAGACTGGTTTCGAACTCCTGGGCTCAAGCAATCCTCTTGCCTCGGCCTCCCAAAGTGCTGGGATTGCAGGCATGAGCTACCATACCCAGCCTGGACTGTTTTTGTTTTGTTTTGTTTTTGAGTCAAAGTCTCACTCTGTCACACAGGCTGGAGTGCAGTGGCATGCTCATGGTCACCGCAGCCTCAACCTGTTGGGTTCAGGCAATCCTTCTGCCTCAGCTTCCAAGTAGCTGGAAATACAGGTATGTGCCAATGCACCTGGCTAATTTCTCAATTTATTGTAGAGACAAGATCTTGCCATGTTGTCCAGGCTGGTCTTGAACTCATGGGCTCAGGCAATCCTCTCACTTCAGCCTCCCAGAGTGCTGGGATTACAGGCATGAGCCACTGCACCCGACTTGTTTTTTGTTTTTTTCTAAAACAGAGTCACAGGAAACCTTAAACCTGTCTTGCATATCAAATTGAATGGAGACAACTAAGTGCAGTGTCAAACCTCCAATGGCCCCAAAAGGGAAGGCACTGCATCTGAGAGGCTGAAGAAATGACCAAGAGACAATGGACGAGACATGGGCTTTACTCAGGAACTTACCTACAGGGAAGGTCCAGGAGCAGCCGGCTAGACAGGATAAAAACACTTCCAACTGTCAAAGGCACACAGGCCTTATGGCATTTTACATAGAGTGGAGTGTGTGGTTAAGCATTAAAAGGGTGCGATTTCTAGGGCCCAGGTGCCATGTGAAAATGCACTAAATACATACATTGCATGAACACAAAATGGTTGCAATTTCTCTTTAGGAGTGGGATTTTTAAAAAAATTATAATGAGCTAAAGGTAACTAAAGGTTATGGGCATTGATCCAGACATGCTTCAAGCCAGGAGGGCTGACTACCTCAAGGAAGGGTGAACAAAAACATTCGCTATGCGTAGCTGCAAGATGTGGTCAGCAGGACAGACAACTCTTTGCCCATGGCCTCAGCATGACCTGCATGCCCTGGCATGGGAGTCTGAGGGGAAGAGGACACCCGGGGTTGGCCACCCCTAGGAGCCCTTCCTAGGCTCTAACCCCCTGCTTGAGGCCATATGCAGGGTGTGTTCATGTAGTCACTGAATATGTGTCACCTTACACCAAGAGGCCCTACTTTATTTTTTATTTTATTTTTTTTGAGTTGGAGTCTCACTCCATCATTCAGGCTGGAGTGCAGTAGCATACTCATGGCCACTGCAGCCTCGACCTTCTGGACTCCAGCGATCCTTCAGCCTCAGTCTTCCAAGTAGCTGGAACTACAGGCGCACGCTACCACACCCGGCTAATTTTTTGATTTATTGTAGAGATGAGATCTCACCAAGTTGCCCAGGCCATTCTTGAACCCGTGGGCTCAGGCAATCCCCTCACCTTGGCCTCCCAAAATGCTGGGATTACAGACTTGAGCTACCGTGCCCGGCCCGAAGCTCTGACTTTAAATCATAGGCCTCAAAATTATGCTGAGAAAGGGTATGGGTTGAAAGGCAGTGACCTGTGGCCGCATGTTGGGAACCAGGCCCTTAACTCCCTGAACCATAAGCTCTACAGCTGTCTTGCCCTGGGGATCACCCCAAATGGAATTTGGAACCAAATAGAGTCAGAAATTCTAGGGAAAAGAAGCTACTCAGCAAAATTGACTTTGTTTTTCCCTTTGAAAATTCAAAAGTAAGAATGACCTAGCAAAAACGTTTTGATGAAAGAGGACTTTTTTTTTTAGTTACATGTGATCAGGTTTTATTGATTTATAGTGCATTTATAGATTTAAAGCAATGTCCTCTACAGAGTAACAGCAGAAAGCCAAGGCCATTCAAAGAAGGCAATTACAAGTACGTAGATGGGGCCTGATTTAAAATATACAGATGTAGGCTAGGCACGGTGACTCATGTCTATAATCCCAGCACTTTGGGAGGCTGAGGTGAGAGAACAGCCTGAGCCCACGGGTTGGAGACCAACCTGGGCAACTTGGTGAGAACTTATCTCTACAATCAATCAAGACAAAATTAGCCAGGCATGGTGGTGCGTGCCTGTGGTTCCAGCTACTTGGAAGGCTGAGGCAGAAAGATCACCTGAGTTCAGCAGGTCAAGGTGGCAGTGACCGTGGGCATGCCACTGCACTCCAGCCTGGATGACAGAGTGAGACTCCAAATCAAAAATTAAATACATAGATGCAGATGTAAAGTAGAAGCAATATTACTAACATGTAGGCAAGACTATTTTGAAGGTTTCATGAACTGTGAATTTTTCAGTAATTGAAATACAACTGGGTGAACCTGTGTTTCCAAAGGGACCACCAGAGGTCCTCACAGCTGGACCTGACCTTGGGCTGAGACTGAGGAAAGTCTCACAGGAGCCATAGAGGAAAACCCGATTCCTCCTATGGTTTGGAGAGACCCCTAAGTGTCAGGATCCTCCCCTAGGAAGGTTCAAAGACCTGCTCTCCCAGTCATGTTGTGTGTTTGCTTTTCAACCATCCCTCTCTGTTTTTGTCCTGGTAGAACCATGGAGAACCCCAGAAATGCCTTGGAGACTTTGCAAGAAGGCAATTTAAGGGAGGATGAAGCAGAAAAGGAACTGGCTCACATTTTGCCTGTAGATTACAGAGGGCTTTATGAAATAATTGGTTGTAATAAGGATCCCAGAGAAAGTGGCCACACTGGGTCCCACCTGAGACTGTCCCGGTGGTGGAGGGTTAGGGTTGTTGCAGCTTAGGACACACCACCCCAAAATAGCATTTTTGGCATATTGTTGGCTTGGTTGTTTTGGTGGGTTTTGTTTTGTTTCCGTTTTGTTTTGAGAAACTGCAGGCAAAGAGCTGCTCTGAAAAGCTGCCCTTTTGTAAAGGAAATTCTTTAAAGGAAATTTTCATTAGTAAAGTTACCTGTACCAGGGAGAAAGCTGTGCCAGGCACCATTATTCATCTGAAAAACTTTTATCTGTGAAACAAGGCAACCTTTTCTCACCATACATGTCCTCGGCCCTTACCCGCCCATAATTTGTCTTCACACCACCCCTCCCATCAAAAGCCCCAAGCCACTATTTCTTTTCATTAACTCAGGATGTTACATAAGTTTCAATCATCTGGGCCTTCTGTGAATCTCACATCTTTGTGGGTTTCCCATGCCTGTGCACGTAATAAACATATTTTTTCTCCTGTTAATCGTTCTCATGTCAATTTGATTTGTAGCCTCGGGATGGCGGAAAGAAGCCATTTTTCCCTCCCCCGAGGGTGGTGGAAAAGTTTGCAGGAGCCCGAAGACCCTTTAGGAAAGGCGGAGAACAGAGTGGAAAGGCGCTGATGGGTTGCTGGCCACAGCGCTAAAGCACTCAAGGAAAAAGGCCATCACTCTGTTTTCTGCGCAAGTACTGCATGAGAAGTTTGCCCTTCTGTGAGAGCGCCTCTAGGTCCAGAAGCTTTGTCTACACGAAAATCAGGATTTGGAATGTAGCCTAGTCGGGTGGTCTACTGCAGATGGCACACTGACTGAGCCATTTGTACCTCTGTTTATATCCTAGAGCTGCGGTCCCCAACCTTTTTGGGCATTAGGGATCGGATTTGTGGAAGGCTATATTTCCACGACGTGGGGGGAGGGGGGGAGCTAGGGATGATTCAAGTGTATTACATTGATTGTGCAGATAAGCGGTAGCGATGGATTCTCCTAAGTGATGTGCAACCTAGATCTCTCGCATGCGCAGTTCACAACAGGGTTTACACTCCATTGAGATTCTGATGCCCCCGGGCTCGGTGGCTCAGCCGGTAATCCCGCGCCTTTGGGAGGCTGAGGTGAGTGGATTGCCTGAGCCTGCAGGTTCGAGACCCGCAGGCGAGACCTCAGCTCTACCATAAATCAAAAAACTAGCTGGGTGTGGTAGCGCGCGCCTGTAGTTCCAGCTACTCGGAAGGCTGAGGCGGAAGGATCGCCGGAGCTCGAGGCTGCGGTGGCCAGGAGCGGCCACTGCACTCCAGTATGGGCGACTGGAAGAAAAAAAGAAATAGAATAAGAAATGGATTGTTAGTAGTGGGAAATTGCTGGGGGGGGGGCTATTGAGCAGGGCGGGGCAAGATTGGCAGTAGTGGGATTCTGCTGGGGGTGGGGGAGCACACCTCATCAACAAGGGTAACTACATAGGGAACATTTGTATACCTAACCCTGAATTGTACCCTACATCTTTTTTTTTTTGAGTTGGAGTCTCACTCTGTCGCCCAGACTGGAGTGCAGTGGCCGCTCCCAGCCACCGCAGCCTCGACCTGCGGGGCTCCGGCGATCCTTCTGCCTCAGCCTTCCAAGTAGTTGGAACTACAGGTGCGCGCTACCCCGCCTGGCTAATTTTTGACTTATTGTAGAGATGAGGGCTCACCAAGTTGTCCAGGCGGGTCTCGAACCCACAGGGTCAGGCAATACACTCACTTCAGACTCCCAAAGTGCTGGGATTGCAGGCTGAGCCACCGAGCCCGGCTGTACCCCACATCTTTAAAATAAAAGATTTTTAAAATATATATATAGGGTTTCTTTAATGAAGGGTTGGACCTTAAAAGTGAGGTGAGGAATATTCACGTCTTTTCTGGGAATAGCCTACTTGGAACCAAAGTGCCACCTTCCTTCTGTCCTTTAATGGTTTCTTCTAGTAGGTCATCATGGTGATTATCATGGAAATTAGATCATAACAAGGCTGGAGATTCTTTAGAGCGGCCATCTTGGATCTCACCGATTTAGCTAGTCTGGTCAAGATGAGAACTTCTCAGCCAGGCTCGGTAGCTCAGCCTGTAATCCCGTGCTTTGGGAGGTTGAGGTAAGTGGATTTGCCTGAGCCTGCGGGTTCGAGACCCACCTGGGCAACTTGGCGAGACATCTCTACAACAAATAAAAAAAATTAAGCCGGGCTCGGTGGCTCGGCCTGTAATCCCACGCCTTTGGGAGGCTGAGGTGAGTGGATTGCCTGAGCCCATGGGTTTGAGACCCGCCCGGGCAGGCGAGACCTCATCTCTACAATAAATCAAAAAATCAGCCGGGTATGGTAGTGTGCGCCTGTAGTTCCAGCTACTTGGAAGGTGAGGCGGAAGGATCTCCGGAGCCCAGCAGGGAGGCTGTGGTGGTCGGGAGCGGCCACTGCACTCCAGTCTGGGCGACAGAAGCATGCCACTGCACCCCAGTCTGGGCGACAGAGTGAGACTCCAACTCAAAAAAAAAAAAGCGGGGAAACTTCTGTCCGCAGGCCTTTCTGTTTCTTAAAGATAAGCAGGGTTAGGTCAGGGTAGAAATTCAGCTATGTCATGTAGGCATTACATCGGGTAGCAATTTTACAGATGGGAGCTGGGCCAAGGACTGGTAGTGGGTTTCCTGACCTTACATTATCCCTAAGCTATTAATAACAAGGCCGGAAAAACAGCTTACTCAGCCAACTGAATCTTGAAGTCTCAACTCCCTTTCCTCTCTCTCTGTTTCATGTTCTGTCTCTACAGTGGCACCCACAGCTCTGTGACAGCAGGGACCCCAGTTTTTGGTACTGGAGGAATAACTCTGAAAAGTATACAAGGGCACATACTTCTAAAGCAAATTCTGGCCTGGAACACTTGACTATCCCTAAACAACAAGATACCCAAAGGAATCCCAACTGTGAGGACAAGAACATGTGGCTACTGAAAGTTACCCATAGAAACCTAGAAGAAACTTAGCTTATTCTTAGTTTAGTTTTTTTGCCTCAGCATGACCATTAGAAAGCATTCAGGCATTCTACTACAGAACAAGCAGCAGCCTATCCCATCTCCCCTCGGTAAATCTCCATTAGATTCAAGACCAGGACAACCCAACCTTTCAATTCATGGTTTAGCATAATAATCTCTAGTAAACTTTTAGGTTCCTTGTCAAGGCCTAAGATCAAAGGTCACCCTTTGGCGGGCCAAAGTCATAAAAGTAATAATACTACCACCTTTGGTCAAGGAGTTTGTGAATTGCAAATGACTGAGTTTGTGAATTGCAAATGTCTAACAAGTCTCTTGCAGGAAAACTCCCCAAGTTAACCTTATCAGCCCTTTGTGACCCGTGACAAAAATAAACCCCACCATGGCAGCAGTCATGTGATTTACCCACTTATCTGCCTGCTGTCCATCACCTGATTTAAGTATCTGCACTTGCCTCCCCCTTTGTGATGATGTGGAGTAGACCACCAAACAATCATCTTAGTGATCTTTCCCCATCAAGGGGAATGGTTAAAAGGACTCAACAACAAGCAACCAGTGGCCATTGCCTTGCTAGATTCTGATGTGGCCATGTGCTCTTTGAGCTGTGGCTGTCACCACGCTTCCATGCCACCTTCCTTGAGGAGGTGAATCTTCTCTCTCCCTTCTCTTTCGCTAAATTACTTTTATTTCTTTTTTTGTTTTTGTTTTTGTTTTTTTTTGAGTTGGCGTCTCACTCTGTCGTCCAGACTGGAGTGCAATGGCCGCTCCCGGCCACCGCAGCCTCCCCTGCTGGGCTCCGGCGATCCTTCCGCCTCAGCCTTCCAAGTAGCCGGAATTACAGGCGTTTGCTACCACACCCGGCTGATTTTTTGAATTATTGTAGAGATGTGGTCTCACTGCCCAGGCGGGTCTCGAACCCGCGGGCTCAGGCAATCCACTCACCTCAGCCTCCCAAAGGCGTGGGATTACAGGCTGAGCCACCGAGCCTGGCTTACTTTTATTTCTTAACCTCTTTGTGTGTTGCAATTCTTTGCATTACTCGGATCTCTGGGTTACTGGTGCCTCTCCTCCCCTCACCCTTCCAGCACACCACCCTCACCCTATCTGGACCCTAACAGTTACCTTGCTAGAAGGTGCAGCTGTTATTCCTTTAGGACTTCACAATTTATACCATGAGGGGCATGTTAGCCGTTCCCCTTGTTATTGAAGACATCTGATACCCTGGACTGATTTACCTACTGCTAATTTGGAGGCTGTCGTGCCAGACCTCTAGTAAGTCCAATAGGGACAGCACAGTGTCCTAGAGGCCCCCAAAAAGACCAGAGTCAGCTGGAGAGATATAGGGTTTATTGGAGATTCACACGTCGGAAATCCGGGGGCTGCCCACTACTGTTTGTGGCAAGCATGTTGGTTATATAGAGACTTTCCCATAGCAACCTTTATCTAGCTCAAAACAAAAGTCCTTGATCCCTTGCATGTCCAGCATCCCAAGGGATGGGCCAGGGTCCAAACAGTCTTCATAAACATCTAGGTTAGCCATTGCCAGAGTCTGTACCTCTGAACACTGAGCACACATTCACTAAGGAACGAACGTAGAGGGTCACTCTCATGTATGCTTGAGTTATTGCTGCCTGGCAAGACATGCTTGCCATCTCTATCTCTATCTCTATCATCTATCTATCTATCTATCTTTTTTTTGAGTTGGAGTCTCACTCTGTTGCCCAGACTGGAGTGCAGTGGCCGCTCCCGGCCACCGCAGCCTCGACCTGCTGGGCTCCGGCGATCCTTCCGCCTCAGCCTTCCAAGTAGCCGGAATTACAGGTATGCGCTACCACGCCCGGCTGATTTTTTGATTTATTGTAGAGATGAGGTCCCGCTGCCCAGGCGGGTCTCGAACCCGCGGGCTCAGGCAATCCACTCACCTCAGCCTCCCAAAGGCGCGGGATTACAGGCCGAGCCACCGAGCCCGGCTTATCTATCTATCTTTTAAAAACATGAGGTCTCTCTCTGTTGCCTAGACTGGTCTTGAACTCCTGGGCTCAAGCAATCCTCCTGCCCCAGCTTCCCAAATTGCTGAGGTTACAGGTGTGAGCCATCTTGCCCAGTCCATGTCCACTACATGTGGACAATTCTTTATTTTCCTTTCTAGCTAAGATTCTAAAGTAGTCATCATTGACACATGCCTCTTCCTTCTCTAATTTACTCAAACATGTAGTCTATTTCCCCTTTGGAAGTCTTGTATATTTATTTTATTTTATTTTTTTAGAGATGGAGATCTTGCTATGTTGCCCAAGCTGGTCTTGAATTTCTGGGCTGCAGCGATCCTCCTGTCTCAGCCTTCCAAGTAGCTGGGACCATAGGCCTGCTCTGCCATAAGTGACTTCTTCTTTAGAAATCTTTATATCCAACTCTTTCCCCATGCCCTGCCCACCTAACATGTATGTGAGATGTTAAGGATAAACGAAGTATAAGATTTAGATCCCGTGATCAAGTTGTCACTGAGTTCTGGACAAGAAGTAAAGGTGGAAAAACCTGCATTGTTTGTTAAAAAGACTTTGAATGTGTTGGTTGGAAAGTTTTTGTTTTTGCTTGGCTTGGTTTTATTTTTTTTTTTTATGATCAATACTTTGATGGAATGCTATTGTTATTCTCAAGCCTTTTCTTAAGGAAGTATGCCCCCAAAACTAACCAACAAAGAGCCCTCCATAACTCCTATACATACAACTTACTTACAGTATTTCAGGCAATGAGCTAAGTGTTTAACAAAAATTAGCTCATGTTATAAATATAGTTCATAATCTAAAATGAAAAAAACAGACTATTTTTCAATACTCAACACTTCTGACACCAGATATGTGGGAATTTATTCCCAAACTCACCAACTCCCTAACAGTAACTGCATTTCCTACAATTCAGTGCAATTCTGACACTATCCACCTGGAGTTAACAACAGATCCCACAAGTTAAGGGCTCAATCCCACAAGACTGACCCCCCCACCTGAGACATCAATCCAGGCCTCTGATACTTCTGACTTGGCAACAAATTGGAGGTTTCCATGACCCCCTTTTCATGTTTAATCATTTGCTAGAATGACCCACGGAACTCAGGGAAACCTTTACTTACATTTACCCATTTATTATAAAAGGATATGACTCAGGAACAGTCAGATGGAAGGGTCGCTTAGGGCAAGCAATGCGGGAAGGAGCTGGAACTTCCATTCTCTCTCTGGACGCCACCTTCCTCCCAGCACCTGGATATGTTCATCAGTGCAGAACTGCCAAACACAGTTCTTTTGGGGTTTTTTGTGGAGCCTTTGTTACACAGGCATGACTGAGTAAATCATTGCCCATTGGTGATCAAATCAAACTCCAGCCCCTCTTAACTCCCCAGAGGTTGGGGGTGGATCTGAAAGTTCCAACCCTCTAATCACAGGGTTGGTTCCCCTGGCAACTAGCCCCCCCATCATTAAGGGCTTTCCAAAGTCACCTCATTAACATAAACTCAGGTGCTGAGAGGGACTTGTTATAAATAAAAAAAGATACCTTTATTGTTTTTTATGGCTTGGTTTTAAGAGCTCTGTGCCAGGAATACAGGAGAAAAAAAAAAAGATTTACTTATTACATCACAGTATCACATAACCTTATGAAGTAATTACCACGATTGTTTCCATTATACAGAGGAGAAACTATGGGCCTCTCTGAGGTTTGGAGAACTTAAGGAAATTTCCCCAAACTTTTATGACATACAAAGTGGCAAAACCAGCCCTGAGAATTAGGTAGATTCCTGATTCCATGTCCTAGATGCTTAACCACTACACCAGTGGCTTTCAACGTTATTCAACTGGAACCCACAGCAAGAAATGTATATTGCTTTGTGAATCAGTATTATTGTCACTTTTAGATGAAACTGAAGCACAGAAGGTTGAATGAAATTCTCAAAGGCCAGCCAGGATTTGAACACAGAAATCTGGCTGCAAAATCTGTGCTCTTCAATAGCAAGAACATGGAACCAACTGTGCTGCCCATCAAAAGAGGACTGGATTTTTAAAATGTGGTACCTATACACAATGGAATATTACACA
>NW_007258960.1:321420-329969 GCF_000164805.1 Carlito syrichta | reverse complement strand
CGGCCACTGCACTCCAGTCTGGGCGACAGAGTGACTCCAACTCAAAAAAAAAAAAAAAAGAGTTCTAATGAATTGGACAATAAATAATACACAAATAGGGTACTTAGAAGTGATCTTACGCAATTTACATCATGGAGTACTACTCGACCATAGAAAAGAATGAAATCACATCTTTTGCAGCATCATGGACACAACTGGAGGTCATTATCCTAAGCAATTTAACCCAGAAACAGAAAACCAAATACTGCATATTTTCACTTATAAGTGAGAGATGAACACTGGGTACACATAGACATAAAGATGAAAACAAGAGATTCCTAAAGAGGGAGGAGGAAGAGGGAACAAGGGTTGAAAAACTACCAATCAAGTATGGTTGCTACTTTGATGACAGATTCAACAGAAAGCCAAGTCTCACCATCATCCAGTATGCTCTTTTGTACATATATCTCCCAAATTCAAAAAATAAAACGAAATAGGAATTAAAGATAAACAAACAAAAAGAAATAATTTCATAGTAATCTTTGATTAGTATTTTTCACATAATTATATCACTGAACTTCGGAACAACTTATAAGATTCTGGAAAGAGTATGCAAGAATGATCAATTTGGTGAGAGATTTAACAATTTTATTGGTCATCTCAAACTAGCATGGCTTTTATTTTCACTAATGTTTTTCTGTTTGCTCTTACACTGTTTTACACTTTAATCTATATTATTTCCCTTCTTTGCTCTGGGATTGATCGCATTACATTTTCAAGCTTCTTATGGGGAAAGCTGAGGCCATTGGCCATTGATTTGAGGTCTTTTTTTCCTTTTGTAATAGCAAAATTTAGTGCCATAAACTCCCTAACTGCTTCACTGCATCCCACAAACCTGATTATGTTCTGTTTTCATTTTCGTGCAGCTGAAAATAGCTTCTAATTTTCCTTTTGTTGTCCTCTTTGACCCCTGGGTCATTTATAAGTGTGTTATTTGGTTTCCAAATGCTTGGGGGATTTTTCTGGATATTTTTCTGTTATTGATTTCTAATTTAAGTCTATTGTAATCAGAGAATCCATTTTATAAGACTTGAATCCGTTTGAATTTACTGAGATTTGTTTTATGGTGTAGAATCTTATCTATCTTGGTAAATATTCTGTGAGGGTCTATAAACATCAGTCAAGTAACGTTGGCTACTGTGTGTTCATGTCTATTACTTCCTGTTGATCTTCTGTCTACTTGTTCTTGAGAAAGAAGCTTGAAAGCCCTGATGGTAATTGTAGATTTCTGCCTTTCTTTGCAGATCTGTTCATTTTCTGCTTTATGTATTTTGAAGTTCTATTATAAGGCAGGTAAATGTTAAAAATTATGTCCCCTTGATTAGTTGACTCTCATCTTTATCCCATCTATATTTTTTGCTCTGAAATCTAATCTGTCTAACATTAATATAGCTATTCTAGCTTTCTTTTTTATTTATTTATTTTTTTGAGTTGGAGTCTCACTGTCACCCAGACTGGAGTGCAGTGGCCACTCTCGGCCACCACAGCCTCGACCTGCTGGGCTCTGGTGATCCTTCCGCCTCAGCCTTCCATGTAGCTGGAACTACAGGCGCACACTACCACACCTGGCTAATTTTTCTGATTTATTGTAGAGATGAGGTCTCGCCTGCCCAGGCGGGTTTCGAACCCGCGGGCTCAGGCAATCCACTTACTTCAGCCTCCCAAAGGCGCAGGAATACAGGCTGAGCCACCGAGCCCGGCTCCAGCTTTTTTTTGATTGGTGTTAGCATGTTTGGTTTTTTTTTTTCATCCTGTCTGTGTCTTCATATTTAAAGTGCATTTCATTTCTTCGAGAGAGCATATACTTGCTTTTTAAAAATTCAGTCTGAGGTGAGAGAATTGCCTGAACCCACGAGTTTGAGACCAGCCTGGGCAACTTGGCAAGACCTCATCTCTACAATAAAATTAAAAAATTAGCCAGGCATGGCGGCACATACCTGTAGTTCCAGCTACTTGGAAAACTGAGATGGAAGAATCGTCTGAGCCCAGCAGGTTGAGACTGTGGTGGCCATGAGTGTGCCACTGCACTCCGACTTGGGTGACAGAGTGAGACTCTGACTCAAATATAAATAAGTAAATAAAAATGAAAATTCAGTCTGATAATTCCATCTTTTATTTAGGAATGTTTCAACCATTTGCATTTAATGTGATTATTGATAGGGTTAAGTTTAAATTTATCTATCATCTTATCATTTTTTTTCTATTTGTCCCGTCATTGTCTTCTGCTTTCTATTTTTCTGCCTCATTTTGTATTGAGTATTTTTTATGACTTTGTTGGAATATGTGCAATAACTCTTATATTATCTTAGTAGTCACTTTCAGGTTAATGGTATAGATCTTTAACTTAGCGCCATAAGTCTTTAAGTATATTATACCACTTCACATGTATAAAAATGTTCCCATCTATATTTCCATTTCTTCTGTCCTAATTTTTTGCTTTACTTATACGCGTCATAAATGTCACAATGCATTGACATTATTTTTTGTTTTGTTTTTTTTGAGTTGGAGTCTCACTCTGTCGCCCAGACTGGGGCGCAGCGGCCGCTCCTGGCCACTGCAGCCTCGATCTGCTGGGCTCCGGCGATCCTTCCGCCTCAGCTTTCCAAGTAGCTGGAATTACAGGCATGCGCTACCACGCCCGGCTGATTTTTTTATTCATTTATTGTAGAGATGAGGTCTCGCTGCCCAGGCGGGTCTCGAACCCGCGGGCTCAGGCAATCCACTAACCTCAGCCTCCCAAAGGCGCGGGATTACAGGCTGAGCCACCAAGCCCGGCTAATTTTTGTTTAAACAGTCAATTATCAACCAGGCACAGTGGCTCACATCTATAATTCCAGCACTTTGGGAGGCTGAGGTGGGCAGATTGCTTGAGCCCAGGAGTTTGAGACCAGACTGGGCAAAATAGCAAAACCTTGTCTCTACAATCAAAAAATTAGCTGGACGTGGTAGCGTGCGCCTGTAGTTCCAGCTACTTGGAAGGCTGAGGCGAAAGGATCACCAGAGCCCAGCAGGTCAAGGCTGCAGTGTCCGGGAGCAGCCACTGCACTCCAGTCTGGGCAACAGAGTGAGACTCCAATTCAAAAAATAAATAAATAAATAAAAATAAAATAAAATAATTTAGCTGGGTGCAGTGACAAGCCTGTAGTCCCAGTTACTTGGAATGCTGAGGTGGAAGGATCACCTGAGCCCAGGAGGTCAAGTCTGCCATGAGCTATACTCTAATCTGAGCAACAGAGTAAGACCCTGACTCAAAAACAAGCAAAAAAATAAAAAATAAAAAAACCCAAGCAAACAAATAAACCAGTCAGTTATCTTGTACGAAAAACATTTAGTATTTACTACTTAGTATTATTTAGTACTTGATATGTATTTGTCCATGTACTTACCATTTCTAGTGTCTTTTATTTATTTGTGTAAATCCAGATTTTCATCTGATAACATATTCCTTATGCATGAAGGGTTTTCTTTAACATGTTTATAATTTAGGTCTGCCAGTTGTGAATTTCTTTGGCTTTTGTATGTATGAAAAAGTGCTTAATTTGTCTTTTTTTATGTTGTAATCTTTTTTTTTTTTTGAGTTGGAGTCTCACTCTGTCGCCCAGACTGGAGTGCAGTGGCCGCTCCCGGCCACCGCAGCCTCGACCTTCTGGGCCCCAGCGATCCTTCTGCCTCAGCCTTCCATGTAGCCGGAACTACAGGCGTGCGCTACCATGCCTGGCTAATTTTTGATTTATTGTAGAGATGAGGTCTTTCCAAGTTGCCCAGGCGGGTCTCGAACCCGTGGCCTCAGGCAATCCACTCACCTCAGCCTCCCAAAGGCACGGGATTACAGGCTGAGCCACCGAGCCTGGCTTATGTTGTAATCTTTTTAATAAACTTAATGAAACAAAGGTCATTTGTTTCTGGAGCTGCTCTAGATAAAAGAGAAATTGAAAAGGAAAGTTCTGGCAAGAGTAACTCAAGAGTTTTATCTCCCACAGCTTAACCAAGGCACTTTTTACATGTCATATAATTTGCCCATTTCAAGTGTACAGGTCAATGACTTTTTGGTAGATATGCTGAGTTGTTTTTATTTCTGTTTTTGGAAGATATTTTTGCTAGGTATAGAAGTCTAGTTGGGGGCTGGATATTCCATACTATAAAGAATCTTGAACTTTATTCTATGATCTGTTCCTTGGGAATTTGGTTCTTTGGGGTCTTGTTTTTTAATTGATTAGGCAGTTCTAGAGGAGTTCTCAGTCCAGAGTTAACCATTCTTATTTAATGAGGAAAGACTTTCTGGAGTGAAGGGTAAGTTATCAACTATGAATTTGAGCATTATGAGTTATAAGTTCTTTCAGCCTGGCTGTGCTAACAGACACGCTTCCTGACTCTATGTCATACCTGGGCTTGCTCCCTCTCATCCTTTCAGATGATTCTTTCTCAAGTTCTGTTTCCTTATAGGTATATGCTGGTTAGTACTGTGGTAGACTCTTGAGGTGTTCTCTCTCTCCACAGCTCCCTGGCCACCTTGGTCTCCTGGGACCCTTGGCTGTAAACTCAGGGAACCCATTGGCCACTGCCTGGGAACAAGTCAACAAGTCAATTCATTGTTGTGTTCACCCTGTTGGTTTTATGTCCCTCATGGGTCATTGTCCTTCATTGGCTGATGTCCAGTGTCTTAAAAACTATAATTTCACATATGTTTTCTGTTTTCATAGTGTTGGCTACTCTCCCAGGTAGAAAGGTAATTCTAGTGCCTGTTACTCCATCTTGACTGGAAGCAGAAATCTGTCAAAGTTATATATTTTTGAAAATTAAATTTTATTCAAAGGCAATAATAGGCAAGAAATAGATAAATCTTTTTCAGAACGCTTTTTGAAAGTGAATCATCCAGGTCCCATATATCTTTTTCAAAAATCTGATTTTTAAAACATATGACATATCTAAGGCAGGGTAGTAACCTTGTGTGCAAAATATTAATGATTGCTTAGAGCTGGACACAGTGCTGCATGCCTGTAGTCCCAGCTACTTGGGAGGCTGAGGCAGGAGTATTCCCCCCTACACACTTTTTCTAGAGGCAGGAGCTCACTATATTGCCCAGGCTGGTCTTGAACCTCTGCCTTGGCCTCCCAAAATACTGGGATTACAGGCATGAGCTACCACACCCAGACAAGAGGATCCTTTAAGCCCAGGAGTCTGAGACTAGCCTGGGCAACATAGTGAGACTCATCTCTAAATTTAAAAAAAAAATTTTTGTGTCACAGTCTCACTCTGTCACCCAGGCTGGAGTGCAGTGGCATACTGCTCACAGTCACCTCAGCCTTGACCTGCTAGGTTCAGGTGATCCTTCTACCTCAGCCTTCCAAGTAGCTGGAACTACAGGCATGCACCACCACACCCAGGTAATTTTTTATTTATTGTAGAAATGAGATCTCACCATGTTGCTCAGGCTGGTCTTGAACCTGTGGGCTCAGGCAATCTTCTCACCTCCACCTTCCAAAGTGCTGGGATTATAGGTGTGAGCCACCATGCCTGGCTGAGAAATTTTTTTAATTAAATAAAAATTTTTAAGCCAGGCACAGTGGCTCACACCTGTAATCCCAGCACTTTGGGAGGGTGAGGGGAGAGGATTGCCTGAGACCACAGGTTCAAGACCAGCCTGGGCAACTTGGTGAGACCTCATCTCTACAATAATCAAAAAAATTAGCTGGGCGTGGTGGCTCATGCCTGTAGTTCCAGCTACTTAGAAGGCCAAGGTGGAAGGATTGCCTGAGCCCAGCAGGTTGAGGCTGCGGTGACCGAGCGTGTGCCACTGTATGCCAGCCTGGGTGAAAGAGTGAGACTCCAACTCAAAAAATTATTATTATTATTATTTCTCAAAATCTGGTTTAACGAAAGACTGAAAAAGCAAGACTAAATCACATTGACCTTCCAAAACCAATTTTTTTCACTTCTGATATTCACCTGTACCAAACCAATTTTTTATCAAAAAATATTTCACTTTTTGAAAACCTACTATGTACCATGCATTTTTATATGTTACCTCATTTCATCTTCAAAATGACACTGCAACGGTATTTTTTCCCCCTCCATTTTAGAGATGAGAAAACAAAGGCACAGAGATGTTAAGAAATTTGTCCAAAGAAACACAATTATTAGTAACAGAGCCAGGATTCAGACCCAGGGTAAAACAACTCCTAAGTCCATTTTCTTCCCCCTGCACTGTACCACCTTCACACCAAAGCACCACCCTGAACCTCAAGGCTACTCACATTCTAGAATCTAACAAGCAAAAGGGATCTTAGGTTTGCTGGATTTGAAAGATGAGGGTAAGAAACTCACCTACGCAGTGAGAACTAGTATGCATGTCTCTTCTTTTTGTTCAACTCTCTAATCCTTCTACCATGCTGTCTGCACCTGTACCATCATCATCGATATGTTTAGAGTACCTACCAAGGGTAGGGCAATGTGCCCTGTGGGAACCTTAGATCTCAGTGAACTAATGACTTGTTTTTGAACAAGACTGACATGTAGAAGAATAATGTGTTATTCAGGACTGTGCGATACAGCTGGGCGCAGTGGCTCACGCCTATAATCCTAGCATTTTGGGAGACTGCCTGAGGATTGCCTAAGTCCAGGGGTTTGAGACCTACCTGGGCAACTTGGCAAGAACTCGCCTCTTAAAAAAAAAAAAAAAAGCTGGGCTCGTTGGCTCTGCCTGTAATCCTGCACCTTTGGAAGGCTGAGGTGAGTGAATTACCTGAGCCCGAGGGTTCGAGACCCGCCTGGGCAACTTGGCAAGACCTCATCTCTACAATAAATCAAAAAATTAGCTGGGCGTGGTAGCGCACACCTGTAGTTCCAGCCACTTGGAAGGCTGAGGCAGAAGGATCGCCGGAGCCCAGCAAGTCGAGGCTACGGTGACCAGGAGCGTGCCACTGCCCTCCAGCCTGGGCGACAGAGTGAGACTCCAACTCAAAAAAAAAAAAACAGTGTGATACACAGATCGCAATTGATCAGGAGGATTGGGAAATATTACATGAAAAAATCTGGAATATGATTGGATCCTAAAGTATTATTTCATTTAGATAGTAGAGAAAGAATGACATGTCATACAGAGAAAAACATGAACAAAGTTCTAGGAGTGAGGATGTGTTATGGCATATTTAAAGGACAGAAAACAAACTGGATTCACTGGATGGAGATTCGCGAAAAATGCATTTAAGGGACCAAGCCAGAGTCCCATCGTGATGCTATACTTATAGAATAAAGACAAAAGTATTAATTATTTAATTCAAGCTCTCCCAATATTAATAGGTAAAAGAATTTCTTTACGGAAAAATAACCTGAAAGGGTATTGCAGATAAAAATTCCAGCATGTTTTGCATTTTCTCAAAGCACTCTCCAATAACATGATACTCAGGCCAACACGCCCCAAGTTAAGTTGATTTCCCTGCCCCTTGATATTCTGCCATATTTTTCCAATTGTTTCTAACAATTTAGTAGGTGAGTTCCTGGTATTTTGGATGCAATAAACAAGAACTTATTTGGACCAACAAAGGGAAAGAGCGATTTATTTAGAGCTCCCAGGGATCAGGACTGATGAACCATCTATGTCTGAGGCTATCCAGGGGCCAGGTATCTCTGGCTGGTTCTCACTTGTTCTTAATTAATTGGTTTGCCACTCAACACCTCCACCTCATGCAGGAACCAGCTTTCTACCTTTGTCTTCAAACACCCACCCAACCCTTTCTGCTTTTTCCACCCGAGAGGGAGCCCATCTGCTTTGCTCAGTCAATTGCCTCATCCTTGAGGGGCAGAGAGCATTGCTCCAGGCTACTCAGGCATGGCAGGGATGCATGAGCCTTGGTCAAGCTGCTCAGGCCTGGTTCAAATCCCAGTCACACCTAAGGAGAGAAAACTAAACCCAACCAAGAGTAACTTTCTTTAGCAGGAAAATACAAATGGAGTCATTTTAGCAACATGGCAGGCACCATGATCAGCAAGGTCAGCACACAAGGTCATCTGAGAAAGGGCACCTTAAATATAAAGAACACAAGAATGTATCCTTTTTTTTTTTTTGAGGCTGGAGTGCAGTGGCACACCACAGCCTCAACCTGCTGGGCTCAGGTGATCCTTCTGCCTCAGCCTTCCAAGTAGCTGGAACTACGGGCATGCGCCACCGTGCCTGGCTAATTTTTTTTTTAAATTTGTTGTAGAGAGGAGATCTCACCAAGTTGCCCAGGCTGTTGTTGAACCCGTGAGCTCAGGCAATCCTCTCACCTCGGCCTCCCAAAGTGCTGGGATTGCAGGCGTGAGCCACCGCACCTGGCCCAAGTAAATATCCTTTATTTATTTTATTTATTTATTTATTTATTTTTTGAGTTGGAGTCTCACTCTGTCGCCCAGACTGGAGTGCAGTGGCCGCTCCCAGCCACCACAGCCTCGACCTGCTGGGCTCCGGCGATTCTTCCGCCTCAGCCTTCTGAGTAGCCGGAACTACAGGCGCGCGCTACCACGCCCGGGCT
>NW_007258960.1:309457-321400 GCF_000164805.1 Carlito syrichta | reverse complement strand
TGAACCCGTGGGCTCAGGCAATCCACTCACCTCAGCCTCCCAAAGCGTGGGATTACAGGCTGAGCCACCGAGCCCGGCTGAAAATATCCTTTTTTTAAAAAGAAATTATTAAACATTTATATGCCAGGCGCAGTGGCTCAAGCCTGTAATCCCAGCACTTTGGGAGGCCAAGGCAAGAGAATTGCCTGAGTCCAGGAGTTTGAGACTAGCCTGGGAAACTTGGCAAGACCTCATCGCACAGGTAAAGTGTGGGCTTCCCTTTAGATCCCATTTTGCCTGGTTTGAGATGAGGTACGCTTATTGCTGTTATATACCCGCCCCCTCATGGCAGAGTTCCACTACTGTCAACCCCTTTCTTAGAGTATTATGGTAAATGTTCAGGGTCTGCTTATGAGTGAGAACATGTGGTACTCAGCTTTTTATTTCTTTTTTTATTTCAGTCATAGATCACTGAGTATGATAGACTCTAAATTCATCCAAGTTGTGGCAAATTTATGATTTTTTTCCTTCTTTATGGCTGTGTAGTATTCCATTATGTGTATGTACCACATTTTTTTTTTGAGTCGGGGTCTCACTCTATCACCCAGGTTGGAGGGCAGTGGCATGCTCACGGTCACCGCAGCCTTGGCCTGCTGGGTTCAGGCAATCCTTTCGCCTCAGCCTTCCAAGTAGCTGGAACTACAGGCATGCACCAGCATGCCCGGTTAATGTTTTGATTTATTGTAGAGACGAGGTCTTGCCATGTTGTCCAGGCTGGTCTTGAACACTTGGGTTCAGGCAATCCTCTCACCTCAGCCTCCCAAACTGCTGGGACTACAGGCATGAGCCCCTGAGCCTGGCTTCATACCACATTTTTAAAATACAATCTGCTTTCAATGGTCGGCATGTTTGGTTCCATATTTTTGCTATTGTGAATAATGCTGCAATAAACATACATGTGCACATAACTTTTTTTTTGAATCTCCTCTTTTATACATCAGAATTTGTTCAACTCTTTTAATTTTTAATTTTAAAGATGTGGGGTACAATTCAGGGTTTGGTACACAAATGTTCATTATGCTGGTACCCGTGTTGATGAGGCGTGCCTCCTCTCCCCTGGCAGTTTCCCATTACTGCCAATCCGTTTCTAATAGTATTACGATAGTTGTTCAAAGTTTGCTTATGAGTGAGAACCGGTGATACTTGGTTCTTTGTTTCTGTGATAGAACACTCAGTATTTCAACCTCTAAGCTCATCCAAGTTGCTACAAAGTTCATAATTTTGTCCTTTTTTTTGACTGCGTAATATTCCGTCATGTACATGTACCACATTTTTAAAATCTAGTCCTTTTTTGATGGGCAGCACAGTTGGTTCCATGTTTTTACTATTGTGAACAATGCTGCAATAAACATGCTTATGCAGGTATCTTTTTCATAGAGTGATTTGAGTTCCTCCAGGTATATTCCCAGTATACCATATGGGAGTCATATGGGAGGTTGATTTTTAGATCTTTTAGGAATTGTCACACTGTTTTCCACAGAGTTTGTACTAGTTTATATTCCCACGAACAGTGTAGAAGAGTTCCCCCCGCCCCGTCCCCGCATCCTCTCCAGCATCTGTTGTTTTTTGAGTCATTGATAATGACCATCCTGACTGGGATTAGGTGATATGACAGTGTGGTTTTAATTTGCATTTCTTTGATGACTAGTAAGGCTGAACATTTTTTCTTGTATCTGTTGGCTGCTTGTATGTCTTCTTTTGAGAAGTGTCTATTCATATCTTTTGCCCATTTTGTAATAGGGCTTTTTTTGGGGGGGGTACATTTAAATTCCTTGTAGATCCTAGATATTAGACCTTTGTCAGATATACAGTTGGCAAATATTTTTTCCCAGTCTGTGGGCTCTCTCCCAGCTCTCTTGATGGTTTCTTTGGCTTTGCAGAAGCTTGTCAGTTTGATAAGGTCCTACTTGTCTATCTTATCTCTTATGGCATGGGCCCTTGGGGTTTTGATCAGGTATTGGTTGCCAGTTCCAATTTCCATAAGGGTGTCTCCTGCATTTTCTAAGGTTCTTATAGTTTGAGGTTTTACGTTTAGGTCTCTGATTCACTTAGAGTTGATTTTTGTGTATGGTGATAGGTAGGGATCTTGTTTTAATCTTCTGCATGTGGTCAGCCAGTTTCCCCAGCACCATTGAATAGGTTATCCTTTTCCCAGTGGTTGATGGTGGAGGCTTTGTCGAAGATGAGTTGGTTGAAAAATTGAGATTTTGCTTCTGGAATCTCTATCCTGTTCCATTAGTCTATATGTCTGTTCTTGTACCAATATCAGGCTGTTTTGATTATTGTAGCTTTATAATAAAGCTTAAAGTCTGGGAAAGTGATGCCTCCTACTAGGTATCTTTTATACAGAATAATTTGAGTTCCTCTGGGCATATTCCCAGAAGGGGAATTGCTGGGTCGAATGGAAGGTTGATTTTGAGCTCTTTTAGGAATCGCCACGCTGTTTCCCATAGAGGCTGTACTAATTTACACTCCCACCAACAGTGTAGAAGTGTTCCCTTTTCTCTGCTTCCTCTCTAGCATCTGTTGTTTCTTGTGTTGCTGATGATGGCCATCCTGACTGGCGTTAAAGTAATTTTTAGGATTGTTAGGGATTTGGATAGAAATAAGAGAGTTGAAAAGGTAAGTGGTATAAACATTTTCCCTAAACTGAACGTCTTTATTATTTAGGGATGAATCTTTGTCAAAACCAAGACTGCTCTCCTAGGCTCCTTCTC
Source organism: Carlito syrichta (assembly GCF_000164805.1). Taxonomy (NCBI): domain Eukaryota; kingdom Metazoa; phylum Chordata; class Mammalia; order Primates; family Tarsiidae; genus Carlito; species Carlito syrichta. Next base: position 318,644 of record NW_007258960.1, on the reverse strand, counting down.
CCCACCTAGAATTTCAGAAGCAGAAAGGCTTCCCCGCTTTCCCCCTCACCATCCCAGCAAGCACCTGTGATTGAATCTATCCACAAAAAGTTTTTGAGGATAAACCATACTTCAATTTATTGGCATTTTCATTTCTGAAGAAAAAGACTGGTTTTGTTTTGTTTTTTCTCCAGGAAGTGAGATTGTTTTCAATCTGCCTTCACATGTGCTTATACAACTCACAATTTTACCTTGGAAATATGGCATTTCAAGTATTAGTTAGAGTGGATTATTCCTTTTCCTTCTTTCTTTCTTTTTTTGATTTGGGTTCTCACTCTGTCGCCCAAAGTGAAAAGCAGTTGTACAATCACAGCTCACTACAGCCTCAACCTCCTGAACTCAAGTGATCCTCCTGCCTCAGCCTTCTGAGTAAGGGGGACTGTAGGTGCGCACCACTATGCCTGACTACTTTTTTTTGGTTTTTTTGTAGAGACGACGTCTCACTACGTGGCCCAGGCTGGTCTCGACCTCCTGGACTCAAACAATATTCCCGCCTCGACTTCCTAAAGTGCTGGGATTACAGGTATGAACCACTGTGCCCAGCCAGATTATTCCTTTTCTACTTTCACAATTTTCACACAGAAGTTGTCTCGGCGTTTGCTTTAAATGTTGACTTCAGTGCTTTCTCCCACTGCTTTTGCACAAATCTGGGAGTACTGGATGTAGCTGAGACCAGCCTGTCCCCAGTACTCCACCCATGAAGTCGGATGGCAAGAGCAGAACCACAGGGCTGAATCTCCAGCATGCCATCGACGTCAGCACCCATCCATCAGAATGTTCCCGCTGGTCCAGGTAGCATCACACAGAGTCCCATGGAGCCTGAAGAAATTCTCTGTGTTCCAAAGCCTCAGATACTGCAAATACGGACAAAGAAGGGCAAGAAAATGAGCAGTGACTGGCTGGTGCACAGGTGTCCCGGCTATGAGACATACTAGGTCTGGAGTAAAGGGGCCTGGACCACTGCTGCAGTGTTTTTCAGTCAACTCACTTGATCTAGGGCAAGTCACTTGATGTTTCTGGTTTTATTCTCTCCTGTCTCTAGCTGCAGACACAAATCTGCTCAGTTGCATCGCTGTGAGATAAACTGTGCTGGTGCTTGAACTTTAAAATCTGTGTTCTTCTTCCAAATGACTGAATCATGACTGTGCTTTTTAAGCTGGTTGACACTGATGCCCTATCACCTCGCCTCGAAAATTGATATAACATTGCTTTGTTGCTCCTGCCACCATAAGGGTGAAATCACAGAAGTTGCCCTCTGCATTGGCTTAGCAGAGAGAAGCAAAGCACAAGAGGACCGCTTGTGTGATATTAACCGAAAAATGAGTAGACATGCACAAAAAGAAAGAATTGAGGCTTTTCTTTCCCAAGCAAACAAAAACTCGGACTATTTTGACTTTATTCTTAATTTTTTTAATTTTTAAAAATTAGGCCGGGTGTGGTGGCTCACTCCTGTAATCTTAGCACTTTGGGAAGCTGAGGTGGGAGGATTGCTTGAGCCCAGGAGTTCGAGACCAACCTAGGCCACATAATGAGACCTCGTCTATAGAAAAATAAAAAATGTAGCTGGGCATGGTGGTGTGCACCGGTAGTCCCAGCTGAGGTGGAAGAATCACCTGAGCCTAGGAGGTTGAGGTTGCCATGAGCCGTGATTGCTGTAATCATGCCACTGCATTCCAGCCTGGGCAACACAGACCCTAACTAAAAAACAATTTTTTCAAATGTCTTTGGAAGTGGGGTTTTGCTATGTTGCCCAGGCTGGTCTCAAACTCCTGGGCTCAAGTGACCCTCCTGCCTCAGCCTCCTGAGTAGCTGAGACTACGGGCATGCACCGTCATTCCCAGCTATTTTGGCTTCAATAATCCATTTAGACTTGCTCTCTGCTAGTCATTTACTGCTTTTTAAGTTCTGTTCCTTAATTTATTTTAAATCTATAATTTCAGTCCTTTGAGATCAAAAGGATAACCAGTGGGGTGAATCAATGATATCTTTGTTATCTCCTCAGGCATCATCACCCTTTAAGGTCACAGGAGGGAAATAATTCGTGGCTGTTGTCTTCAGAGCTTGAAATTCCATTGGGATGACAGTATAAATTCACAGAAAGATAAATAACCATTTGTCAAGCACCAAAGCCTGCCAGAGACAGAAAGAGCAGGAATAATTTGCATGAAGGAGCCATCTGCATAGCCGCCAGCCTAGGAGACAGAGCATTTAAGGCCATCAGGGTGTTCCACTTCATCAAGTCCAAGTCCAAGTCCAGTCACACCACTTTCATTTTTTTCTAGCACACTTGCGTGTCCCCCATACTCCATTAACCAAAAGCCCAATGTTCCTCCCTCTCCTTGGGACACCTTTCCATAAGATTCCTTACCCTCTGCTGCCATGTTTAAGAGACCTGAGGTTTAAGAGACCTGAGGCAATCCTCTCACCTCAGCCTCCCAAAGGCGTGGGATTACAGGCTGAGCCACCGAGCCCGGCTGGCAATATCCTTTATAATAAACCGGTAAGGGCTGGGTTCGGTGGCTCAGTCTGTAATCCCAGCACTTTGGGAGGCCGAGGTGAGTGCACTGCCTGAGCCCGCGGGTTCGAGACCCACCGGACAACTTGGCGAGACCTCATCTCTACAATAAATCAAAAATTAGCTGGGTGTGGTAGTGTGTGCCTGTACTTCCAGCTACTTGGAAGGCTGAGGCGGAAGGATCGCCAGAGCCCAGCAGGTCGAGGCTGCGGTGGCCGGGAGCGGCCACTGCACTCCAGTCTGGGCAACAGAGTGAGACTCCAACCCAAAATAATAATAATAATAATAATAAACCGGTAAAGGAAAGTTCTGTGAGCTGCTCCAGCAAATTAATCCAACCTGAAGGGGGATTATGAGAACCCCAACCTGAAGCTGGTGGGTCAGAAGTTCCAGAGGACCGGACTTGTGACTGGGGTGGCAGAAAGAGGAAGTCTTGGGGCAGTGAGCCCGCAGCCTGTGAGATCTGACACTATCACCAGGTAGATAGTATCAGAATTGGACTGAAGGACACCCAGCTTGTGTCTGCTGTTTAGTGATGGGGAGAAACCCTGCATTTGGTAACAGAAGTCTCCTGAGTTGATAACTGTTATGTCGTGAGAGCAGAGGAAAACACAGTTTAGGAGATTTTCCCAAAGCACCCAGTAAAAGATTCAAAAGCAGTATTTCAAACTGAAGAACAAGAAATAGCTGGAAAAGAGAAGCAGAAGACTTGGTAGCTGTCCTGTCAAGTAATGATAAGATGTGCTTCTATAATTGATTGTCACTGGGAAATTTCTATCATTTTCTGTTCAGAATATTTTGCTGGAAATATTTAGATTTACCACAATAAGGATTTCTCGGCCAGAAAGTTTGATTCCCACTTTGGTTATGTATTTCATTAAAATTGTTTAATTAAAATGACTTGAGAACTTTGTGGGTAAGCAGTCGTAAAAAATAGATGGTATTTGTCAGGGAAACCATAAAGTATTTGAACTTCTATGTTATTGAAACAAGTTTATCATTATTTTGTATTTATTTATTTTATTTCATTTTATTTTATTTTATTTTGAGTCGAGGTCACATTCTGTCATCCAGGCTGGAATACAGTGTCACAATCATGGCTCACTTCAGCCTCGACCTCCTGGGCTCAGGCAATCCTTCTGTCCCAGCCTCCAGAGTACCTGGGACTCCATGCACCTACCACCATGCCAGGTAAATTTGTTGATTTCTTTGTGGAGACAAGGTCCCACTATGTTGCCTAAGCTAGTCTCAAACTCCTGGGTTTAGCAGTCTTTCTGCTTTGACCTCCCAAAATGCTGGGATTACAGGCATGAGCCACCAATCTCCTGCCAAATTTACCATTATTTTAAAAGGAATGCTTATACAAACCTAATTTGGAAATCCTAACTATTTATCCTAAGGGAAGACTATTCCTCAGTTAAGTTCTTATTTATTTAACTGGGACTATAAACATATTTTTGCTTATTTCATTTCTAAGTTGACAAAACTTATTTTTCAAAAGTGCCCACTGTGAGTGTCAAAGTATATTTTTCAGTATTTTATACCTGATTGCAAACTATTTTTCAGAATCAAACAGAGAGTACTCTGAAGGTGACTGAAGTCTAACCATGTAAGAATAAATACTCAATTTTTTATAAATAAATTTCAAGACTTTTGGGATTTCCGCCTTGTATTTTATGTTTATATTGGAAATGATGACACAAGGACCATGAAGTTGGATGGCTCCTTTGGACTTCCCCAAAAAGCCTTACTGAAAGAAAATGACAAACTCTGGAGTGATCCTAAAAGAATCTCTGATTTCTTATAGCCCCAGGACTGATGTAGACCCAGATGTTGATGGTTTGGGTGGCAGAATTATAGGATAAGCTGGATTAGAAACCCCTCCCCTTTTCTGATGTGAAACTTGGGGCATGAATTGAGAACTGGAACCCTGAGGATTAGAATGGGCACCTTCGTTTGGATTTGGACAAATTTAACTGTCTTGAAACATCAAAGGCCCCTGATTACGCACTGCAAGTGGAATCTCCCTTCTCTGTCTGAAGAGGTTCAACATCTTTTACTGGTTAAGAACACCCTGTCAGGTTGGAGTGCTGTTTTATAGGATGGGGTATATACTTTGAAACAGCAATCAAAATAATATTTCTCCCATAATCAGAACACAAGTCCAGGAATCAAGTGGTGAAATTGCTCTTCTCACCATTACACTTAATAGTCCTAAATTTTACTTCCTGTTACTGCTTTTTTTTGTTTTTAGAGAAGTGTCTCACTCTGTCACCCAGGCTGGAGTGCAGTGGTATGATCATAGCTCACTGCAGCCTAGAACTCCTGAACTCAAGAATGCCTGGAAAATTTTGCTTTTCTTTATATCTTTTTCTTTTCTTTCTTTCTTTCTTTTTTTTTTCTTTTGGTAGAGACAGGGTCTCGCAATGTTGCCCAGCTTAGTCTCAAAATCCTGGCCTCAAGCAATCCTCCCACCTTGGCCTCCCAAACTACTGAGATTACGGGTGTGAGCCACTGTGCCTGACACCCTTCCTGTTCCTGCATTTTTAGTCTCTGCAGATTTAGAGGTCTGTCTTGATTTCCAAGGGAGGATCGCTTCCACCAAGGGACACATCATTGGTTCCAAGTGAACTGACTATTTGGGGTTTCTCATGCCACTGAACCAATATACAAAGAAGGAAGTCAATGACTGCCTGGAGTAATTAATTCCAAGTTCAACAAAATGTAGGGTTGCTCATACATGTGGGGGAGAGAAAACTAAGTTAAAAAAAAAATTCTTTGGAATGACTCTTAAGACCTCCAAGCCCATGGTAACAGTTAAAAGAATGACTACAACAGCGGAGAAAAAGGAACGCTTCTACACTGCTGATAGGAATGCAAACTAATGTAACCTCTTTGGAAGACAGTGTGGCAATTTGTCAAAGAACTAGAAATTGACCTTCCATATGACCCAGCAATTCCCCTATTGGGAATATACCTGGAGGAACTCAAATCATTCTACAAAAAAGATACCTGCATACGTATGTTTGTTGCAGCTCTATTCACAATAGCAAAAACATGGAACCAACTTTGTTCTCCATTGAAGTTGGCCTGGATAAAAAAATGTGGTACATATACACAATGGAATATTATGCAGCCATAAAGAAGGACAAACATATGGAATTTGCAGCCACTTGGATGGATTTAGAGTCGATCATACTCAGTGATCTATCACAGAAACAAAGAACAGAGTACCATATGTTCTCACTCATAAGCGGACCTTGAACAATTATTATAATACTATAAGCAAGGGACTGGCAGTAGTTGGAAGCTGTCAGGGCGGGCAGTTGGGGGAAACTGCTAGGGTAGTCAGGGGCATACATCATCAACAAGGGTACCTGCATAATCCACGTTTGTATACCCAACCCTGAATTGTACTCCACATCTTTTTTTTTTTTCAAAATGATAATTTTATTTTTTCAATTAAAAAAAATTTTAATACTTTTTTATTTTAAAGATGTGGGGTACAATTCAAGGTTAGGTACACAAATGTTCATTATGCAGGCACCCTTGTTAATGAGGTGTGTGCCCCTCCCTCCTCTGGCAGTTTCCCACTGCTGCTAATCCCTTTCTTATAGTATTACGATAATTGTTCAAGATCTGCTGATGAGTGAGACCATGTGATTCTCAGTTCTTTGTTTCTGTGATAGATCACTCAGTATTATAGACTTTAAGTCCATCCAAGTTGCTATGAAGTTTCACATCTTTATTTTTTTTAAAAATGACTGCATCAACTCACTTAAGACTGGATGATTAAGGATTCTGATCCCTCGTGAGTAAAGATTTAGGCACACATCAGGTAAAGGGTCAATGCCAGTGGAGTTCCTGGATGTGGTCAAAGGGAAGATGGGATGCATAGCAAGAAAAAAATGTAGAAATATCACCTACTTTTTTTTCTACTTTGCTTGTTATGCATATATTATTTATGTAAGGATTACTGATGGAGTTTAAACTTATAAAGTATTATTTAGGTAAAAGGATAATATCCCCATGGGATTGTAATTGAACTAAAAAAGAATGAACATAAAGTAGAGATAGCTTGAGTTATTGTTTAACGGGCACAGGGTTTCAGTCGGGGAGGATTAAAAAGTTCTGGAGACAGATGGTGGCGATGGTTATACAATGCGTACTTAATACAACTAAAATGTACATTTTTAAATGGTTAAAATGAACTGGGTCTGGGGGCATTCACATATAATCTCAGCTGTACCAGAGGCTGAGGCAGGAGGATCGCTTAAGGCCAGGAGTTAGAACAAGCCTCTCAAGACCCCATCTCTAAAAAGAAAAAAAAAAAAGCTGAGATGACAAATTTTATGTTATGTATATTTTACTGCAATTTTTAGAAAAATACAAACCATCAAAGGTGTCAAATTGAGGTTCAAATATGTGTAGAAGAGTGTAGAGTCGCTGAAGGAGGAATTGGGCATTCAATGTCTCTTACCCCTAAATGCACCCCTTCCTTCTTACCCTTCTCTGGAATTCTGGGGCTAGGCATCTGGATATGGCATTTCCCAGACATCCTCTCTGAGTGGTTTCCTATTAGAGTCTGTCAGGAGAAGGCACTAGAGGAAGGCCTAAAGGCCAGAGAAGGAAAAAGAAGACTCGCCCTGTTTTGGTCTCTGCCAGCATTCCTCCCACTTCTGGGGCACCCCCAGCACCAGCCTATGCACCCTCAGGGGTACCAGGAGCAGCCAGCGGCCAAGCCCCAGTGAAAATGAGTTCCCTGGCTGCCAGTCCACACTTCTGGATTCTCCAGAACTCGCCTTTTGGCAATCTGAGTCCCTGCAGATCAGGCATCCTCCTTAAGGGAGCACGCTGCTACTGAGTCACACCTCTTCCTCATTGTTCTGAGACCTGTGTGTGGAAATTTCTCTCAGGACTCTGTGCACCAGCTTGTGTTCCCTTTTTTCAAGCTTTTCATTCTGGTCACCCATCTTCTGCTTTGTTCGCATAGTCCAAAGGATTTCATCTGCTTCCTGTAGTTGTGAATTTCAGGGTTACCTCAGTATCTCTGTTTTGTTTTCAGATTCCCAACATCTATGTAACCAACTGTCTGAATTAAATCCTCTAATCCTCTCTGTTTAAAATACTAGTGTGGTTTCTGTTTTCCTGACTGATTCCTGATTTATACAATCAGATATGAGACAGAGGAGAGAGGGGAGAGGGGAGAGGGGAGAGGGGAGGGGAGAGATATAAGTGAAACCATTGAACCCACCTCCAGGAACTTGGCAGAAGCAAATTTACAACCACTAGATAGAAAACCTTTCACAAAGCAAGTCACATGGGACTCTCAAAGAGAAGACAGTCTCCAATTATGGCCATTACAATTTTTTAAATTTCATTACCGAATTAAATAGCACTTTGGACATAGAAGAAAAATGAATTCATAAATTGGAAAAGAAATCTGAAACTAGCACAGGGAAATGAAGAGATGGAAAATATGAAAGAATGATGAAAAGAAACAGAGGAAAGAATCCATGAACCCAAAGGAGATTAAGGGGTGATAGGTAAAATGGTAATTTTTAAAGAGAAATTGATCATTTTCTAAAAGTGAAGAAAAGTAGGAGCCTTCATTTCAAATAGGATTAAAATGACAAATTATGATAAATCTAATATATGATACTTGTATATGTATCATAGCATATGCATCAGTCATAAAAATATTTCAGATCAGACAAGAAAACACTATGGAAATACATGCTAATTATAAGAAATCCACACAAAACATAATCAAATAAAAAAGGTTAAAGTGAAGGAAGACTATATACCGAGAAAAATATTTCCCCAAATAAAGTTGTAGTGACAACATTATATATTATGGACTGAATGTTTGAGTCACCCCCACCTCCAATTTGAGAGGCTGAAACCCTAACTCCCAATAATGTGACTGTATTTAAAGATAGCACCTCTATTGAAGTAATTAAGGTTAAGTGAGGTCACAAGACTTGGACCCTGATTTCATAAGTTTAGTATCCTCACCAAAAAAGAGAGACCACAGTGTACATGTGCCTTCTCTCTCTCCCTCCTGCACGTGCTCTCTCGCTCTCTCTCTCTCTTTCTCTCTCTCTCTCTCTCTCTCTCTCTCTGTCTCCACACACCAAAGAAAGGCCATACAAAGACACAGGGAGAAGCAGCTGTCTATGCCAGAAATTCACCAACAACCAACCATGCTGCCATCCTGATTTCAAACATTCATCCTCCAGAATTGTGAGAAAAGAAATTTTTCTGTTGAAAATCCACATGGTTATATCAATAGGTTATACAATCATTTGAGAGCATTCAGTATCGATTCACAGTTAAGTCTCCCCACACACCCAAAACTGTAAACTATGGTCAGAAAAGAAATCCTTAACCTATTAAAGGAAACTTATGAGACACTGATATCAAACACCATTATCATCACCTCAATACCTCTGTCTTCTTCCTGAATAGCACAAGGGCTTTAAAATCTTTAATTCAGAGAAGGTGTATCAATCTTTCAATATACAGACAAATACACTTTGGTAAGAACAAATAAAGCCAGGCTTGGTGGCTCAGCCTGTAATCCCACGCTTTGGGAGGCTGAGGTGAGTGGATTGCCTGAGCCCGCGAGTT